>NC_135415.1:6115000-6415000 GCF_051991245.1 Festucalex cinctus
ATTAATCAACAACAAATTAATCAAAATCTAATTAATCGCTGATCATTTTTGATAATCGATTAATCATTTAGATACCTTTTTATAGTTTTTATAAAAAGTTTCAAAAATTACAAAAACAAAATTCCCACTAGGGTATGTTTTACAAAATGTGTCATTACAATAATAATATGTCAATATGATATAGAGGTACAATGTACAATGTACAATGTACAATCAACAACAAATTGATGATCAAATTAATCGCTAATCATTTTTGATAATCAATTAATCGTTTAGATACCTTTTTAATTTTTACAAAAAATTACAAAAACAAAATTCCCACTTGGGCATGCTTTTCAAAATGTGTCATTACAATAAACGATACGTCAACATAATGTAGAGGTGCAATGATTAATCAACAATAAATCCATGATCAAATTAATCACTAATCATTTTTGATAATCGATTAATTGTTTAGATACCTTTTTAATTTTTACAAAAAATTACAAAAACAAAATTCCCACTTGGGTATGCTTTTCAAAATGTGTCATTGCAATAAAAATATGTCAATATAATATAGAGGTGCAATGATTAATCAACAACAAACTGGTCACCAAATTAATCGCTAATCTCATTTTTTGATAATCGATTAATCGTTTAGATACCTTTTTAATTTTTACAAAAAAAATTACAAAAATTACAAAAACAAAATTCCCACATGGGCATGCTTTTCAAAAATGTGTCTTTTTATTACAATAATGATACGTCAATATAATACAAAGTTACAATGATTAATCAACAACAAATCGATGATCAGATTAATCGCTAATCATTTTTGATAATAGATTCATCGTTTACATACCTTTTTTAATTTACAATTGTCCAAATGCTTAGAATTTCAGCTTCTAAATAGTAAATACTTAGGATGGGCATGGTATCAGGAAATAGAAATTAACTCATTCAAACCCAAAAACGTATAAATATGTATTTTAATACTTTGTCATGCACTCCCAAAAACGTATTTATGCGTTTTTTCTGTTTTTTTCCCCCTTTTTATGCTAGAGCATAAAGAAGGCTTTGATACAGCTTCTGATATGAAAAGGTCGCTTAAAGCAATGGTAGTTATTACAAAAAACGGCCAGTAGGTGGCAGAAGAGTATAAGATATCAGCCAGGACCATGTTGCAACAAGCTCTTTTTCCCAGTGTTTTCAACAGGTTTGTGAACAATGATGAAACTTGATGAAACATAGCTATATTCTAATTCTAATTGCTGAAAAACGGAAACAGATACAAATATACATTTTTTCCTGATGAAAGAAGAGACTAATCTTTCTTTTGGTAGGTTCCATATTTTGATGGCAATAGAACACAATATTCTGTGGGCCTTGCAAAATCAATCAAAATCCAGTAAAACGGTGTTGCTTCAGTCAAAATGGCTGGGAGTCAATGAGTTAAAAATGAAAAGAATAGAAATTTGCCATTAATTTCATACAATTTATTAGTGTTGTTCCGATACCGATACTGGTATCGGCAGAGGTGCCGATACTGCATTAAAGGCGTTATTGTGACCCGTTTTGGGCTTTTTGATGGTTCTGACCAAGTCATTTCAAAATAAGATAACGCCCAGGGGTTAAAACAGTGGTATCGGTATCGCTGACTACTCACATGTAACATGCCGATACCATGAATTCGCTACTATAGGATTATATAGGATTTTGGATGCAGCATCTTGTGTCTTGCTGGTGCACGACATTCACTGATATGTGACATGTTCACTGCATGCCGATCTAAGATATCCTATTGGCCCTTGAATGCTCTGAACCAATGGCAGGACAGCTTTTTCATGTTGAGGAAAAAAAAAATCTTAAGTATCGGTATGGAATCGGTATCGGCCGATACTGCAAAGCTGGGTATCGGGGTATTGGTATCGGGAGCCAAAAACGGTATCGGAACAACACTACAATTTATGGAAAATGCTATATTGATATATAGAAGTCCACCCATCCCTCCATTTTCATGCTCGATTTTTCCTCACGAAGGGTCGCGGGGGGTGCTGGAGCCTATCTCAGCTGGCTTTGAGCAGTAGTTGGGGTACACGCTGGACTGGTTGCCAGCCAATCTTAATATATACATGCTTAGAAGTAAAGGTTCCAAAAGGGTTCTTCATGAAGGGCAGAGGTTCTCCAGGACTATGGGCCATGGGGAACCCTTTTTTGGGAAAATAAATAAATTAAATGTTCGAGGGTTCTTTTGAGGCTCAGTGTTCCTGTAAGAACCGTTTCAATACAGAGAACTCTTTTTGAAAGAAGGGGTTCTTCAAGGGCTGTTGAAAACATGGGTATTAGAAGATGCTTACCATCAAATTTTCAAATGTTTAGCCATGTTTCAGAACAGAGTGAATTTTACCAGTTAAAATAAATAAATAAATAATAAATTACACAAGCATTGAGGACCGAACTCAAGACCTTCAGGTTGGGAGACAACCACCATATCATCTGAGCTATGCCAGTCTTGTTTGTCGCTGTACTGCATTGCTGGTGTGTCCAAAATGAGGCCAACTTGGAGTTACAAGGATTCCGACTGACACCAGCAATATCCTAACACACAGGAGGAGCAGCATGGCTCATTTGGGACACTGGCTGTACCCAAACCTGAAGGTTGAAGGTTGTGGCTTTGTACTTCACCCTTTGAGCAACCTTTTTGTTTTGTTTTGTTTTTTAATAAACTGCTAAAATGTACTCAAAGCTCTCATTGTAAAACTTCCAATTTGTGATGTACAACAATGTCAAATCCCACTCTCTCCAATTTGTGTTGTTGAGTCCTTGGGCAAGGCATTTTACACACATTGCCTCCAGTTCCACTCACAATGGTGTACGGATTGTACGGATGATGCGAATGTTTGGTGGTGATTGTATTGCTCAGGGGAAAAGCTGGATTTTAGTTTGTGTGACCTGGGGGCTGGCTGCCATGATTGCTTTGGGAGTTTAATGCCAGTTTTGCTCTGGATTGCACGCTCCGCCCTCTTCAAAACAGGTGTGACATATCAGTGGTGATTACTATTCACTCACGTGAACACCTGTGTATGAATTTGTAAGACAAGCTGGATTGAAGTGAAACATCAAGCGATGGGAAACCTCAAATAATCAAGGTAATGCCTGGTTCACACATAAAAGAGAGTCGGGCTGTTTTTGTCCCGATATTGCCCCTTCCCAACCAAGGATGTCAAACGCCCAACAATCATTTGTCTTATACGATTATCTATATATGTGAGATGTGTTAAGAGTGGATTTGTCCCGATAATTGGGTCCAAAACCAGTCGGGGCCGACAATGTTAAATAATGAACATGTTCAATATTTATGACAAAAAATCTTAACGTTGGCAGGGACGCCGAGGTGCGCCTGCGCCACCAACTGTGACGTCAAACGGAATGTAGCCAATCAAGAGGCGTCCTAACTGAAAAAAAGACGGAAGTGCGCGTATACCAACCAGAAGCACAAAGTTTTTCTTTCTTTTTTTTATGCTTCTATTAATTCCAAAACTCTTCCATGGAGGACCAGCTCGTGGGAGAAGTAGTCCGCAAAACACCTTCATTACTTCCAGTTCGTCACGTTTGTTGTAAGTTCCATGGTGTGTCTTGTCTTAGAGCCAAAAAAAAAACAAGGTCTGCCCACCTCCCTCCGGTTTTGATTAGCTCACGTCTAATCAAGCGAGAGGTCTCTCACGGTGTACTGGAATCTTGACCAGTGTTGAGATGATAATCTTTATGTTTGTGATTGTGAGGGACTGTGATGAGATTATCGGCGCACTTTACACTCAATATGACCAAAGCTGTTAAATGCCTCATTTTTTATCTTTATGTGTGGCATCTGACAAAGATTTGAAAAATGCTTATATGTGAACCAGGCTTAAGGGTGACTATTGAACCTCCTTTTCCAGTAATTTATTTTTACTATTTCAACTTTATTAAAAGTAATTAATATGAAAACCTTGTGGGGTTCCCTCACTTTCACCTGATTTTGTGCCAATGGAGGCTCTTGTTATAGGCGCCACGCTCATTCAGTCTGTTTTGCTGCCACCATTATGATGAGGTGATACATGAATTAAATAAATGACTGCTCTCATTCAACCATGCATAGCTTTACTTAAATTGTTATAAATGGCTTCATCTGATGCAGTATGTATGTATGTCTGTATGCCTTGGTGCTACTAACTGTCTTATTTTTTTATTTTTTTTTGTCCTCTCATTCTATGTCGCGATTGCTGGAGATGATCTGAATCCACCTGCTGAGGAGAGCCTGGTGTCATGGCTTGCGTGCATCTCGCTGTCATGTTGCTGAATCCACTGGACCTGCGATACTCTCTGTCCTGCCCTCTCTCCGGGACCTACATAATAGTTTTTCCTGCTTGTTCTTATCCATCATTGTTTGAAGATTTGTAAATAATAAATCCAAAATCCTCATTAAACAAAATTGTATGCACTGTCAATGATTAACATAATAAACAACAATTTTGATCTGTAGAATAGTGCGGCTTGTATTAAACATCCCATATAAAAAAACAAAACTCATAGCACGGGTTCTAGATAAACGTCTTGAAACATAAAAAGGTTCTCAGTATAACTTACTCTGTTCTAGATGAAACCGTTGCAATATAAAAGATGTCTTTGAGGAACTTGCTTTGAAGATTCTAGATGAAACCTTTGTTACATAAAAGGGTTCTCAGTAGAACTTCTATGAAGGTTCTAGATGAAACTTTGCAATATAAAAGAGTTCTCAGTGGAACGTTTTAAGGTTGTGATGAAACCTTGTAATGTGAGAGTTCTCAGTGGAACGTTCTGTGAAGGTTCTAGATGAAAACCTTGCAATATAAAAAGGGTTCTCAGTGGAACTTTTTAAGGTTGAAGATAAAACCTTGCAAATATGAGAGTTCTCAGTGGAACGTTCTGTGAAGGTTCTAGATGAAACTTGCAATATAAAAAGGGTTCTCAGTAGAACTTCTTGAAGGTTCTAGATGAAACCTTGCAATATAAAAGAGTTCTCAGTGGAACTTTTTAAGGTTGGAGATGAAACCTTGCAATATGAGAGTTCTCAGTGGAACCTTCTGTGAAGGTTCTAGATAAAACCCTTGCAATATAAAAAGGGTTCTCAGTAGTACACTATGAAGGTTCTAGATGAAACCTTGCAATATAAAAGAGTTCTCAGTGGAATGTTCTGTGAAGGTTCTAGATGAAACCCTTGCAATATAAAATGGTTATCCGTGGAACTCGCTGTGAAGCAATATAAAAAGGGTTCTCAGTAGAACTTCTTGAAGGTTCTAGATGAAACCTTGCAATATAAAAGAGTTCTCAGTGGAACTTTTTAAGGTTGGAGATGAAACCTTGCAATATGAGAGTTCTCAGTGGAACCTTCTGTGAAGGTTCTAGATAAAACCCTTGCAATATAAAAAGGGTTCTCAGTAGTACACTATGAAGGTTCTAGATGAAACCTTGCAATATAAAAGAGTTCTCAGTGGAATGTTCTGTGAAGGTTCTAGATGAAACCCTTGCAATATAAAATGGTTATCCGTGGAACTCGCTGTGAAGGTTCTAGATGAAACCCTTGCAATATAAAATGGTTATCCGTGGAACTCGCTGTGAAGGTTCTAGATGAAAACCTTGCAATATAAAAAGGGTTCTCAGTGGAACTTTTTAAGGTTGGTGATGAAACCTTGCAATATGAGAGTTCTCAGTGGAACGTTCTGTGAAGGTTCTAGATGAAACCCTTGTAATATAAAAAGGGTTCTCTGTAGAACTTCTTGAAGGTTCTAGATGAAACCTTACAAAATAAAAGAGTTCTCAGTGGAATGTTCTGTGAAGGTTCTAGATGAAACCCTTGCAATATAAAATGGTTATCCGTGGAACTCGCTGTAAAGGTTCTAGATGAAACCCTTGCAATATAAAATGGTTATCCGTGGAACTCACTGTGAAGGTTCTGGATGAAACTCTTGGAACATAAGAGGGTTCTCAGTGGAACTCCCTATGTGGGATCTAGATGAAACCCTTAAAGGGTTCTTTGTTGAACTTCTCATACAGGGTTCTGGGTTGAACCTTTCACAGAAGGGTCCTAGGTATAACCCATTATGCTCGGTAGAATCATTTGGTAAGGTTCCAGGTGGAACCTTCATAAATAGTTCTAACAGGAACCCAAAAAAGGTTCTCCTATGAGGGCAAGCTGGGGAACCTAAAAAGGCTCTAACAAGCACTTTTGCTTCTAAGAGTGTAGAAGTCTTTATTTAAATTTAGCTGTCAGTTTTCAGGAAATGTTTATGCATCAAAAGCACTAGTGGTATCGATACTTGGTATTGGTATCGGAGATGACTCAAGTGTTGAGTAGTTGTGCTGGTATCGGTCTGGAAAAAAACTAGCATCGGATGTCTCAAGTAAATATTAAAGCAGATCAATATTTTTGCAAACGGATGTAAATTAAAACATGTTTGATGTATCTTATTCATCAATTAATAAACAAAATAACTGACAGATTAATTGATTATTCCAGTAATTGTTAGACGTAGCCCTACATTTCTGTCACTAAAATATTGAAATGCATTATTAAAAAGACTACAGCACCACATAAATCAGGTGGACATTTGAAGCGGATGACTTTATGTAAATTTGTGCATAAACAAAAGGATTGGTTGGATGCACTCAATTACAGTACAAAAATAAAAATAAAAATAAGCATGTGTTATGACCTAAAACTGTCCAAACCTAAAAAAAAACAAAAACTCTGGCACCCAAGGGCCTTTCCACCTCCCCACTTCTTGTATCACCAGCAAACGTAGAAATTGCTCACTGATGCACAACATGTTGAGCCGGTGTCTCCGTTTATCACCCGAGTCCTCTTCGAGGTTCAACAACAGCAAATATTGAACCCCAAACCCGCTAACCCGCCCTCCCCTGGCCCTCCCCTCTCGTCCTTGTCTAATTGGGAGCCACTTGTGCATGCGGGTGACCCGGGGAGCGCCCCGTCTCCCCCTGAGCCGACGGCCCGAGAGGTTCCAGCTCTCCGTGTGCCGACAGCAGGAGTGTAAACAGAGCTGATGGTTTCTGACAGATCCATTCAGACTGAAAATCATTTATTCTTCTCGTTTTTTTTCTTTCTTTTCATGCATCCCGCTCCCTTTTCCCCCATTTGTCAAAAGAAGCTATCTGTCATATATGTAGAATAGATTTAGTGGACATTTTGCTCCATAAGCATTTTGCTAGTGCTTACACAGACATCTTGTAACTATAAACTCCAAGATAATAACAAAATGTCAATTTTAAATAATTACCTGTAGTCTTGTGGAGACGGATGATGGCCAGCATCCTCAATTATTCCTGACATCCTGGATGTAATTCCACCTTCTATCATTTCCTGTGATGTGTGGTACCTCAATAAGCATATTTGTAAACATGTCATGATTATGCTTAAACGGATACAATTATGAGAAAAAGTGAAACATTTTAATAATAATAATTAAATAGTAGCCTATTAGTAGTCTGTTGTTTCTTTTGTTTGTTCGTTTGAAAACAGACTTTTTAATTCCTATAAAGACATGTTATTTAAAAAAAGAAAGAAGATATAAGCAGTATTCTAACTTTAATTCATAAATTTAAGTGTTGCCCATAAAAGTAGGCCCGAGATTTAAATGTCTCATCATTTGCCATGACAACAAAGACAGTAACAACAAAGCCACAAGACATTCAAACGTCAACTTGCTCATTAAACAAAAACATTCCACAAAGGTAAAGCATGCGAACATTACTATAAATTACCTCTTTTGGATGATATTGAAGAATGTGTGACTGAATGGTCCGGGAGAGCATCTACTGTATTCCACTGTGCAGCTCTTGATTCTCCCCCAAAAAAACCGTTTTTAAATTTCCCTCTCTGGAGCTGTCCGAGGCGCGCTCATGCGCAGTGGAGAGCTGAACGGCGCTCCCAGGCGGCCCGCGGGTAGGAGGATCCCATGACTTTGACAGCTGCTCCCAACAGTCCCATTCACTAACTTCGCTGCCCTTCTTAATGTCTTTTGGCATCAGAGTAGTAAAATGATTCCGAACTCCACTCTGACATTTTAGTTTAGTTTCTATATGGAACCATTTTACATATAAAATGAAAGCATGGAAATATATAATTCACGTGCGAGTCTTCAATACGCAAAATAAAGAAACAATGCCACGTAATTTTAGAGAGAACAAATATAATCACGAGATGAATATATATCCACATTTCCTCCAATCCTGTCAGGTTATTCCATGAGAGGGCTAAGACGATGTGATCGCTACTTGTGGTGGCATCTGTGTATGTGGTGAAATGTTTTTTTTTTTTTTGCCCTTAAGGGATGTACTTGAGGATGCTTCCCGCCGTAGTGGCCGCGTCCTTCTCAGTGGGAAAAAGAGCCGGGGAGGCGCGAGAAGGGGGCTGGAGGAGGAGGAGGGGAGGAGAGGGGGGCACGGGAAGGATGAGCAGGTTCACTTAAGAAAATAGTTAGATGTGGAGGTCTGCATTTCGCCTAAAGCTGTCAAATGTGCACAGTGACTTGCAGTTTTTAATCTTGTAATTTGCGAAAGTGATTATCAACATCGAATACAGCGACTTGGATGTACGATTTACATTTGACTTAAAAACTAGTTTTCTAAACTAAGGGGAAGGGTTTCATTGAAAGGCGAGGCCATGGTATGTCATGTGCTATCTTATTTTAAGAGGTTGGGGTGGAGGGTTCTACAAAGTGTGCAGTGACAGGACGTGAGCATCCCCATGAGAGCCCACAGATGGTAAATCGGTGTGTCACAAAGGATCAATCAATGATTACATGCATGAACGTAACGGACAAAAAATAAGACCTCACAGAGCACACCCCCAAGGTCCTAGAGTCCGAAAGGTTACATGTCATTTTACATTAGAAAATTTTAAAATTAAATGGTGAAAATGTCACAAAAAATGTATAGAATACAAAGGTTAATTATGTACCTATACCCTCTAGTGGAAGAGATATAATAATAATAATAATAATAATAATAATAATAATAATAATAATAATAATAATAATACATCTATCCATCATTCATCCAAACAATAATAGTTTATTTTATGAAATATTTTTAAATAATTTATTCACACTTTGACAAATTAAAAAATTCACAAATCTGTTCTGATGGTTGTTTGTCTCTGTGTGCCCTGCGATTGGCTGGCAACCAGTTCAGGGTGTACCCCGCCTACTGCCCATAGCCAGCTGAGATAGGCTCCAGCACACCCCGCAACCCTTGTGAGGAATAAGCGGTCAAGATAATGGATGGATGGACAAATCTGTTCTTGTTTATTTGAACTTTTACTGTTGCTTTTATTGTTTTATTAATAGAAACCGGTTAGTTGTACCTTCTGCCATCTAGTGGCCGGTCACATTGTTGGAACATAGAGTAGATGAACAATGTTAATTGTTTGTAGTAAATAAATTAAAACGTTTGGACGAGTGTGTATTATTTAGCGCAATGTAGTGGTGAACTAGTAATTCATTCATTTTAAAATCCACTATTAATTTAAGTAATATGCTCCATATCATTTTAATTGTCATTTTTTTGTTTGTTTTTTAAAATATAATTCTCGTATTCACGAATTATGTTACATAGCGTCACTGTCCTGTGAAAAACATTTATGTCAATTTTTTTAAATTTAAGTAAATAATAAAATATTTATTTATTTATTTATTTATTTATTTATTTATTTATTTATTTATTTATGTTTTTGGGCTGTCTGCATTCGGTTTCATCCCATAAATGTAAAAATGTAAAAAATAAATAAATAAATAAATCAAAATAAGACGAAAATGGACATATCTGTCATTCTTCCAGGAGTATGACATGTTTCGCTGCCATCTTTCGGCTACAGATACCCGAAGGAGAAGGAGAAGAACTTCGCTAATGTAGTTAGCCTCTGGTGGTGCTTGCAGCTTGTGTCGAACCCAATGGGTAAACCGGCGCTTACCTTCTATAGCTGGGACCTGCAGGTAGCTGGCCGTCGCTTGCCCCATGATTTGGGTTCCCACAACTTGTGTCCCTCTGCTTTGCTCTCGCTTTTGCTAGCCTCTCCTACTCGCTGCTCTTGTTAGCTGCTCCAGCTAGTCTTGCTAGCCGCTCCAACGAGTTCATGTTAGGTACTGTTCTCGCTTGATCGCTTGCCCCAAATAATAATAGGTAGTAGTGTTGTTAGGCTTATGAACTGTGTTCTCTCTGAGGCACCATAGGGCGCGCGCTTCAAAATCATTGCATTCTATTAGTTCACCACTCGATGGAACTAAATAATACACACTGTTACTTTACATTGAAAAAAACAAAAACAAACAGTGGTCAGGTAGTGAAATTGCAGGTCTCTCAAACGTGTTTGGAGTGGCCTTGACCTGGCTTTGTGGGATACATTCAAGGCTACCATTACATGAGAGCATGAGGACTTCCTGCCGCTCAGCGACAAGAGTGACAGCTTTCCCTTTTCATGCCTGTTCAGAAGTAGTGGGGAAACAATGGGACCACCGCCTGAGGGCTGGCCCGTGTTTGTAGCTTGTGTTTTTGTCTTGTTCCAAGTGCTTACTCAAAGCACACCGGCACTTCTGAGAATGAGGTCAACTCACCATTCTAATCTCCTCTCTGGGCAGAGACCCTTCCACCCCCAGAGTGGCACATCACCCAGGTTGACCCTCTGGCCACCCACGATAAACTGCTGTCAACCATGCTGAGATGGAACTTGGCACAAGTGTTCTGCAAAAGGCTGGAGTGGTCAGTCAGTCAGTCAGTCAGTCATTTAGCTATTCAACAAGTCAGTTGGTCAGGTATTTTGTTGGTTAGCTAGCCATTCAAAAAATCAGCAAATCATGCAGCTGGTTGGACAGTCAGTAAGCTAGTAAATTGGTGAGTAGATCAGTTAGCCAATCAGCAATGCAGTTAATCGGTCATCCATATGGTGGCCAGGTGTCCTGACTTAGGCAGGACACTCCTAATTTTCAGTGATATGTCCTGCCTCCTGCGCAACCCTAAGCAGGATGCTGGTTTGTCCTCCTTTTTAGATAAAATGAGCCGCGGTTGAGTTTATGTGACCAAGCATCAGCCCCACCCCACATTTGTCACAACTGGTCTGCGATTGGCCAAGAGTGGCTTCAGTCAAAAATATCATATATCATTGTTTCAATAAATGTAAACAAAGCTCCACGTGTGGCTATATAGTTATGTCATATCCTCGCCATCTTCTTTGATGGCAGCACTAGCAATAAAAAAAAAATAATAAAAAAAAGAGCGCTAGCAAAAATGCCAAAACGGCTTTTAATATTGAATGGATGAAAAAGCACAATTTCCTGGCCAAAAGCAGTCAAGACTCGTTTCACGGTTTCTGCACGCTTTGCCCGTGTGATGTGGATGTGGTCAGGAAAAAGCAGCCATAGAATGTCACGCAGGGACGGAAAAGCATAAAAGCAAGAGTACTGTAAACTAAATAAATTGTCAAAAATAAGTTTGACTTTTTAATTGCTATTCTTAACCATTTAGTTACACAAACATGATCTATAAACCATGTAAAACTTTATTGTTGATGAAAATTCACAGCGAGTCTGATGTATTATTTTTTTTTTTAAATACATCTCCTCCTTTTTGATCTTATGGAAATGGCCACCCTAGTCATCCATCGTTCATCTTCATGTCTTGCAAGATCACAGCAAAGCTTCTTTTTTGTTACGTTCACTGGGGTCACTCAGCGGTGTGGACCTTTGGTTGACCTTTGGTCTTAGGCGGGGTCAGTCTGGTTCACTGCTGCCGGAGCAAAAGTCCTGTTCCTTTCTTAGTGCCGACTTGGTGGGAAATAGCCTCATCTTTGAAAGAGCTCATGTAACTTTTGATGTGACACACAGCGGGCAGATTGTGTCTCTTAAGGTGGCACTCAGAGGCCCCTTTGTCAGATAGTTTCTAAACAGAAAACTCCAGAATTATAGATGACATCAACAGGAGCTACTAAATATGTTTAAAAAATAAATAAATAAAAAATAAAAATAAAAAATACCTTGCTCTATATTAATCAAGGCACAACTGCTTCAGTTTTTTCAAGTAACCTATTTAACCCATCTCTTTCGAACCAAGATGACGATTGGTCCCAACATTTGTTCCAGGCCTCTTTAAAATGAGTATGAAAGTAGCAGTCATGGAAAGAAACACAAGAGAAGAAAGCAAAGAATGAGATAGGAAGAGAACAAAAACGAGAGGACAAAATGAGAGAAGAGTGCAGGGGCAGCCGTGGTGTGATGTGAGTGTTATCATCAGCTCTCATTCTCAGCATGGAATCTATAATGGCAAAATCAACCTCGCTGACTCCTGTGTAATTGGATTTGCCGGGTCTCGTGCTGAATCAGGGCTCAGTGGGTAGCACAAAGCTTGTTAAGATTGGACAAGCATTGCTGGACCGGGGAGAGAGGTGGGGCAAAACCAAGGTAACCTTGACAACTTCTATGGACTGGATTGTTCAAAGAAGCCCAACCACTCAATCATCTAAGTAGTTGACTGAAAGCGTCCCAATTCTTAATCAATCAATCAATAGGCTGCAATACAGTACTTCCTTCTTATACTGCATATGAGTCAGTAGGACAAAGAAAGTTGACACCTGTGGTTCCTTGGGTGTGTTTGTGCGTTTGTGCTTAATCCCTGTTACCGGGTAACAGCAGTAAACAGTTAACTCCTCCCACCTTGTCTCTCTTTGCAAGGTGTAACAGCTTCATAGAATGTGTACTAGTACTGAGTTGAAGTTTTGCTTGTCTTGTACAGGAAATTCTGTAGAGTCAATTTTACTCGAACCTGAGTCTATTTGGTTCCTGGAATTAAATTTACACTTAGAAGAGAGTAAAATATTCAGAGTGAATTTTACTCTAAGTATTTTTAGTGTTTATGAGAAAATTGGCACATAAAAAAAAAAAACACTAAAGATTTTTTCGCTCAGAAATTTGAAGTATATTGCTAGGAAATATTTTGGCTAATTTTTTACTACCGGTAGTTAGTTTAAAAAAAAAAAAAAAAGTTGTGTTGAACCAATTTAAGATTAAACAGAGAATTGTTGACCAACTTAATAAAATTGCTTCAAGTGGTAACATACGGAAGCGAAGAGCTGCCAATGTGGAGTAAACATTTTTGTTTGGCGAGTATGTTCGAACATACCCGTAAACATGTTCGAATATACTTGCAAATACGTTTGAACGTATTGAATTATGTTCGAACATACTTGCAAATATGTTCGAACATACTTGCAAATATGTTCGAACATAGTTGCAAATACGTTCGAACATACTCGCAAATATGTTTGAACATACTCGCAAATATGTTCAAAGGTACATGTAGGCTACATGCTGCAAAGTTAGCATACCTTCCCATAATGTCAAAAAAAACAAAAAAAAAAACAGTGTTTATTCGTAACTTACGATTTATTATGTCTGCCGTACATGATTTAGGTTTGTCATTTTTTTCACTCGTGCATGCGCAAATAATACCCCGTAGCATTATGGGAATGTATGCTAACTTTGTAGCAAGTAGCCTACAAGTACGTTCGAACATTTGCGAGTACATTCAAACGCATTTGCGAGTATGTTCGAACGCATTTGCCAGTATGTTCGAACATAAAAATGTTCGAACATATAACATAAATAAATACATAAATAAATAAATAAATGACTAAATAAATAACTAACTAACTAACTAACTAACTAAATAAATAAATAAATACATAAATGACTAAATAAATAGATAAATAAATGACTAAATAAAAAGATAAATAAATGACTAAATAAAAAGATAAATAAATGACTAAATAAATGACTAAATAAATAACCAAATAAATAAATAAACAAACAAACAAACAAACAAACAAACAAACAAATAAATAAATAAATAAATAAATAAATAAATGACAAAAAAGTTCAAATAAAAACGGATTTATTTCCATTTATATTTATTATTTTTAGATATAATTTTGGAATTATATTTTTTTATATTCATCTTTATTTTCACTTTTAGTCATTTATTTATTTATTTGGTCATTTATTTATTTCGAATTTTGGCAGTTTTGGTGCTCCATACTATTTATGATTAGCAGTGCAGAATAAAACTACCACACGGTCGCTTACTAATGTCTCCTCACTTGGGCATATATGATTCACGGGAATGCACTATTTTCGTTTGGAAGATTGTAATTACGTAAGCTTTTGTCACTCAAAATGACTTTCACATACAAAGTAACTTGAAGAATAATACGTTTCTTACCTCTGTAGACATTATTAATCCTATGAAAAAGGCGTTGTGCTCCGTGTTTACGTTTGTTCGATTAACTTGGAGGTTTGCTCGTGCCCGAAGAGTCGCGCCCGCTCCTGGCCGTGTGCATGTCGCTGGGGTCCATTCCACGTTTCGCCAGAGGGGTCGCAAATGTGCAAAAACTCTTAATCTTGCATCGTGCCCCTTTAAGTTAATGCAAAGTGGATATATTAAGTGTAATTAATATTAAACTTAATGTTCACTTTTTGTATTAAGTTAATTCAATTGAGTGTTAATACATGAAGTAATTTTATTAAAATGGTCAACAATTATCTGTTTAATCTTAAATTGGTCAAGCAATTCTCATTTTAGAGTGCACAAGGGTTGAAGAACAAACTCACGACCTTCAGCTTGGGGGACTACCACTCTACCACATGAGCTATGCCACTCCTATTGTTCACTTGTATCCAAGAGAAGACTTGGAGTTACGAAGATTCCAGCTGACAAGCGAAATTGTGTGGCTCATGGAGTTAGATTGGCAGTTTCCCAACATGAAGTTTTGGCTTTGGCTTTGTTCCTCAACCCCTTCTCTTCCAAGTGTAAATTTTACTCTATTGGGAGTGGGACCAAAATGTTTGAACCCTCTCAGAAAACTGCTGTGTAAGAGTAACACAGACGTTTTGTATTATCACATGAATAAAACGAACTGAATATAATAAAATCTGATCGGTTTTCACCCAAGAAGGCGATTCATTTTGGCAGATGAGTCCTCTCGTGGCAACAATGGCACTCTGACACCGCTTTGGAATCAAGTATGTCCTGTTATTTATCCACCTAATCAAAGATCAGTAACCAGACCCGGATGATGGCACGGGGAAATGGTGGAAGACTCAGGATAGGAGTTTTTTTTGGTGTACAATGAAGCTCAGAACACTTGAAGAATAGATAAAGGAGAAGGAGAAAGGTTGGGGGTTGAAATCGAGTGGTTTGGATCCAGTTTCTGGATGGTTACGCTACACTCCGCATAGAAGTAGACACTCAGGTAAGAACTGAATAAGATATCTTGGTCCCTCCACCTCCCGCGACATGAATGATTAAGCACCTGGTGCACTGTGGCCTAATTGTGGGTCAGGATGGGGCGGACGTGTGCTTAGGCCCCCCAAGCAGCAACACCTACACAACTTTAGCTTATGGGAGATTGATAGGCACCTTGTCGTCGCTAACTATTTCACCAGGTGACTAAATGCAAGCCGACACAGGAGGACGGGCGATTTCGTAGAAGTTTGGATCCTGATTGACGACAGCAAAATATAACTTCAGAGATGCAGGTTGGGTGATTTATTGAATTATTCTGTGGGTCAGTACAGTTGTAATGTCTTTGCTTTGGGTTTGGTGGTTGTTGGGTGTTACAAAAGAGACGTGCTAGTCATGTAGTAGATAATTAATTGTCACATAATTCTCACATGGATGAGGTCACACAGCCTCAGGCAACAGTGACACTCTAGACAAGATGAGGGAACATCTCTTAATTACAATACAATGGGCTGTTCAACATTGGTGGAACAAGGACATGATCTAACAAAGGCTCACCGGATGACCATTCATTCCACTGTTCACCAGATTGAGCTCGCAAATGTTACCACGCACATTGTGCCAGTACACGTTTATAGTCCAATTTCAAAAGTCGAAGGCTAAAAAGGTTTTCAGCTGTTTTTATTTTTTTTGTGATGCCACCATAGGACAGTGATAGCAAAGAAGAGTTACTCACATGATTGTGTTTGGAGGCTCCATTATACATATGCTTATTGACAAATCACATCTTGTCTACCTTTATTGAAATGGAAATCAACCCAAACATTTTCATTAATATGTTCTATGCATCCCCACAAGACTAAACATGGTATCCTGATTAAAATTGTGTTTGTCGAATATGAATTAAGCAGCAAAATCCACCTGTTTTCATCCATCACAGGGAGGCGACCATTTTATTATTTTTTTCTTACAGTCGACTAAAAATGACATCACAGTAACTCAGGTAACAACCAATCATGTCACAGCTACTCAGGTAACGACCAATCATGTCTCAGCTGGTTTCTAAATTTGATCATATGATGTTTGCAAGCTGAGCCATGATTGGTGGTTACCTGAGTTCTAAGCAACTGATGATGAAATTTTCGGTCAACAGCAATCCTGTCTGATTATTTTTTTTGTTTTTTTGAATTTGTTTTGGTTTTGACTAAATGTTATTGATAGTTTCAAGAGTCTAGTTTTCTTATGTTTCGTTAATTAAACATTTTGTGAGCACACCTGTCATCCCGGACTGCTTTCTGCCCCACCCCTGCACACCCCTGACAAAAATGGCTACCCCCCCCTGAGATGGATTAAGAAAAAAAAAAAAAAAAGAGGAGGACTTTGCAGCTCAATTCATATTCCACAAACAGAACATTAATCAGAATGCTGTATTTAAATTAGTGGGGGCATACAACATAAATTTTAGGTTGACTTCCCTTTTAAAGAGACATTGAAATTATTTCCTGCGGTAGTAGCATACAGAAGACCAACGAAAACACTGTACTCAGATAAAAACCCAAAACATTAGCATGATTATGACCATTGAATTCATGAATCGTCTTCTTGACAGCAGCTTATCTGTCCACGTTATTACTTGTAATACTGTATGGCAGACCCCTAAGTCACGCTGTCCCACCATATTGTCAAGAGATATTATTGCCTAAGAGAAGTTTCTTCCCACGAATAAAGGGGGTGTCAACGATACCAGACACCGGCATTGCCCCCATCATATCACCAGATTGATTCTGACGTCCCAAAAAGGGTTCCTTCAATGATATTGTTCACCTGTCTCATTGGCTTAAAGTGGGTGGAGTGGGGCGGGTAAGGGTTAATGGCGGGGACACAGGGCTGGTGGGGTGGTTCAGGGGTATTGTCCAGGAAAAGGGGGTGAGAGCATATTGGGTGCAGAGGCTGACGTGAAAAAACACAACAACATCTGACTAGCCTCTTCTCTCCTTCCAGTGGGGCCCCCAGGCAAAGTAATGAAGTCCAAATTACAGCACAAGATAACTAAGAACAAGCCTCTATTGTTCCCCCTCAGGGTGCAGTAAATGAGTGTCACAGCAAGCAGCGGGGCACAGACCGTTACGGCACTATTTAGTCTGCCCCGTTGTCTTAAGACGGCCCGGTTTCAGAGCTTCTCAGATCAGACAAATACTGCACCCGTTACCCTCCCCGCCTCTTTTTCCAGCCTTCTCCTTCAACCTTCCTCTGTACAGCCAACCCCCTCCCCAAGTCCTCGCCCCAAAATAGGCCAAATCGCCCCCATTGTGTTTCGACTGCCTAGTGTGAAATTCATTGTGACGTTAAATGTTTTCTAATGAATAATTACTGAATGGATATGCAGGGGGAATATGTGTAATGGATTGTAGACTGCATTTTAAAGACATCTTTTTTGTCTCTGCTTCGTGGTATTTACAGGACAAAAAAACATTTGGCCTTTCTCAGAAGAAACGAGGGCCATAGGCGAAGGATAGGAGGGGGTGAAGGGCTTTGTGTCAATTAGATCCAATGGATTATCTTTTTTTTAAATGTTTTTACAGAGAGAATTGAGAATCAAAGGACTTCTGCTTCCAAAAGAGAGGAGGAGAAAATACAAAACCAACAAAAGCTGGGAAAACCTTTGGTCCGAGTGTTGGTGCTGAGAATGCAAAACAGATTGGTGGAATTTTTCCCACTATGCTTATTGAATGTGCCGCTGTTTTTTTTCGAGGGCTCCCCAAAGTCCCTTTTGCACAGTTGTTGTGTTTGCTTGGTGCACCAACTCTGATGAAACTTGCGGGCTGGGGGCCAAGGTGACCGTGCTCCATGTAGTGGTAGCTTGTCTGTTCATGTGCACAAGCACAGAGCTTTGCCACATCGGATCTCTGTGGAGCCGTAGACTCAATAGAAGAGACAGGCACCATGTTTGTGCTTTTTTTCTGCCGTTTTCCCCCCAAAAACGGCAACATTTGAATTGTTGTGCTTACAGACATTTGTCACACTTGCTGTTGAGATTTTATTTATTTAGAAGTTCAACATTCAAGTTTGAGAAATGTAGCTGAGAGAGTTTTGAGGATTTGATTTGATGTGATTTGGAGTGGAATTTACTGTGAGAGAGAGAAAAAATAAAATGTCTTTTGACCCAAACAGAAAAATACGGAAATTGAAGCTTATTTAATGAGTGTTGGGTGAAAATATTGACTTGTGAAGTTAGTTTGAGATATTATGCTTTAATTGTTGTTTTGATGTTGATGAGGACCCAAAAAAGGGATGCAGCCAAAAAAAGTTATTTCTTGTAATTTATTATTTAGTCAAAAATAAGTCTAAACAAAAGCCCAAAGCCACAAGGAACAAAGTACAACCAAATACTGGGATACAAACTTGACTTAAAGAGATACTTCACTTATTTAGCCCATTATAGCAATAAATAGTTAATATTTTGTCTAGAATGAATTTGATAATTTCATTATTTTTCACCTACAATTTGTACCTTAAAAAACACATTTTGCAACTTGCTGTCGACTGAAAATGACATCACAAGGGCTCAGGTAACCAATCACAGCTCACCTGTTTTCTAGGTTTGGTCATGTGACATTCACAAGCTGAGCTGTGATTGGCTTTCGGTTCAACAAGTCTTCTTACATCGGAATATGTATTTTTGTTTAAATTGTGAAAAGGAACACTCTAGGAAGCTATAAGCTTATTAAATTAAATTACATGAAATGGAATAAAATATAGAAATACTTTTATTACATGGACTCAAAATTAGAGATGTTCAATATCATCTTTGTTCAGAACGACACCAGTAGGATTAGAGGGCTCTGTAAGATACTAACCCTACTCAAAATTGAAATGTTCTTTCAGAACTGACAACACATTAAAGGGCACACTGGAAGTCACATGATGGACAGGGAGGGAACAGGAAGTCAAATGATGACCGCAGTCTGCATCAAATCAAGTTCAGTAGTAGTTACAATAGCCACAGCTTCATGCACAAATTATTTCTTTTAAACATTTCCCCCATCATTATCGCTGATTCGAAGCCTGTCAATTGTGAATTTCACCTTGCTG
Source organism: Festucalex cinctus (assembly GCF_051991245.1). Taxonomy (NCBI): domain Eukaryota; kingdom Metazoa; phylum Chordata; class Actinopteri; order Syngnathiformes; family Syngnathidae; genus Festucalex; species Festucalex cinctus. The sequence goes on from NC_135415.1 coordinate 6,134,393, forward strand.
GATATTCAGAATAATGACAAATGACATCCTGTACATCAGGGGTGTCCAAACTACGGCCAGGGGGCCATTTGCGGCCCGCCGTCCATTTTTTAGTGGCCCGTGACATTTGCTAAAAATGGCATTTGACTCAGTTCAAATAAAATAAAAACAAAAATGTTTGGAGATGGTCAAAGTAAGAAGGGAAGGTGTCAAAAACACAGGAGCTATTAAAGGTTATTTTAGTTGACTAAAACTAACAAAAAAACTAAAATTCAAAAAACAATTTCGTTAACGAAGTAAAATAAAAGCAAAGATGCTTTTTTAAAAACAAAAACTAACTGAAACTACATTTTCTGTTTACAAAACTAAAATAAAACTATGCCCTGCGATTGGTTGGCAACCAGTCCAGGGTGTCCCCCGCCTACTGCCCAGAGCCAGCTGAGATAGGTGCCAGCAGCCCCCGCGACCCTTGTGAGGAATAAGCGGTCAAGAAAATGGATGGTGGATGGATGGAAAATAAAACTATAATAATAGCAAAAATGTCCTTTGTTTTAGTCTTTGGTAATTAATTTAATGCATGAGCTTTTGGGGATGATATTAAATGTGACTTTCAGTAGATTTATTTTGATATAAACTAGAATAATGACGTTGCGCCCATGGTGTTTTTTTAAATGTTGCGCACGAGTAATACACAAAAAAAAACACACAAAAAAACCTAATACTGAAACTAAGCATTTGTTAACGAACTAAAACTAATAAAAAAAACTAACAGAACCACCTCAAAAAGAATAATAAAAAAAAAACTTAAACTAAACTAAATATATAACTAAAATATATATAACTAAATATGCAAAAGCACAAATAAATTATTTGTACAATTTTTAGGACTAAACACAATTTCTATTCATAACATTATGTGGCCCTTGCGTCCTTCTGATTTTCTGTATGTGGCCCTCAAATGAAGAGGTTTGGACACCCTTGCTGTACATGGTGACACAAGTGGCAACAATTTGAAATTCACCTGGTCCAGACAGATACAAGATTGTTCTCCTGTATTTCCACTATAATGAGGTGGAGATGGACATGGAGGGCGCCCTAAATGCGCGGCACCAGGTTGGCATTCAAGACTTTGTTCTCCTGGATGAGACCTCGGAGGGAGCCTTCCTCAACAACCTCAAGAAACGCTTCAGCAAGGATCTCATTTATGTAAGTAATAAGCGTCAATCTCTCAACTTTGTTTTACTAATAAATGTTTTGTAACTAGACCTACATTGGCACTTTACTGGTGTCTGTAAACCCCTATAAAGAATTGGATATCTACAATAAGAAACAGATGGATGTGTACATGGGGGTCAACTTCTTTGAGCTCCCCCCTCACATGTGAGTGTAAAACGAGCGTTTGTGATGATTTTGAGTCATGCTCGACCTTAACATTGTGACTTACTGCTCATCCGTAGCTACGCTCTGGCCGACAACGCCTACCACACCATGCTGACTGAGTTCAGCAATCACTTCATCCTCATCTCAGGCGAGAGCGGAGCGGGGAAGACGGAAGCCTCCAAGAAGATTTTACAATATTATGCAGTCAGCTGTCCGAGCACCGCTCTGCTAAACACCGTCAGGGACAAGATGCTCATGTCCAACCCTGTTCTAGAGGTTGTATTTAATGTTATTATGCTGTGATGGCGTTTCCCAGAATGGTCAGGCTTGTATGAATTATCCAATTGTGTCTGTCTGCAGGCTTTCGGGAATGCCAAAACGCTGAAAAATGACAACTCAAGTCGATTTGGGAAGTATATGGATATTCAGTTTGATAGTGAGGTAAGAGGGTTTAGATTTAAACCTTAAACATTTCTTGACATTGATATGTTAGATGTGACCTCACTAGTCTAAACATGACATTCTGATTAATAATACACATATGGAATGAGTTATGAAGCAAACTAAAGCTGTTTTTACCCATCTTATGGGCGGCCATTTTGCCACGTGCTGTCGATTGAAGATGACATCAAAGTTGCTCAGGGCTCACGCACCGACCAATCACAGCTCACCTGTTTTCTGAAGCTGCGCTGTGATTGGTTGTTACACTTAAAAACCTAATACTGCATGTTACTTAATATAATTGGTGAAACATTTTTACACTCAAAGATATTGTGTAGATTAGAAAGTTCTGACATTGATTAAAGGGATACTTCACTTATTTAGCCCATGATAGCAATAAAAAGTTAATATTTAGTCTATAATTAATTTGATACTTTCATTATTTTTCACGTACAATTAGCTGTCGACTGAAAATGACATCACAAGGGCTCAGGTAACCAATCACAGCTCACCTGTTTTCTAGGTTTGGTCATGTGACATTCACAAGCTGAGCTATGATTGGTTACCTGAGCTCTTGTGATGTCATTTTCAGTCGACAGCAAGTTGCAAAATGTGATTTTAAAGGTACTAATTGTACATGAAAAATAATTAAAATAGAACATTTATTATAGGCAAAATAGTCATGTTTGACTGCCAAAAATGGCTAAATATGTAAAGTATCAAGAAAGCATGAGTAAATCCAACTAACATTTTCAAGTACGTCTGAATGAATCGACTCTGGCTACTACTAGATAAATTAAGTCAATGTAACTGAAATGCTGAGTAATTCCAAGTAATATTTTTAAGTATGTCTGAATGAATTGACCTGGCACAATTACTTCATAAATTAAGTAAATGTAACTGAAATGCTGTGGTAACCAGTGTTGGGGGGGGTAACATATTACAGTAATATATTTTGCATCCTTTACAAACGGAGGAGCAATGTGAAGCAATCATCTCTGAGCAGAGTTGCTTACTATTGCATTGAAAGCACGTTTCACAGTGATACGCTGGACACTGGTCCTCCTTTGAGAACAGCATCGTGGGAAATTAACACAACTTCATTCATTCACAACTTCATTGTTTTCATGTACAATGAATACCTTTAAAAAGTAATTTTTCTACTTGCTGTCGACAACACTATACTACTACAGACTATAGACTGTGCTGAGCAAGTAGGTAACGACTAATCATGGCTCAGTTTACTGACCAAACCCAGAAAACAGGTGAGCCATTATTGGCCGTTAGCTACTTCCTCAACAACGGGTGATGTCATCATCAGTCGACAGCAAGAAAATTTACTTTTTATAGGTATTAATTGTACATGGAAAATAATGATGTTACCAAATTCATTCTGGACAAAATATGAACTTTTCACTGCTGAAAATTGTTCAAGTCAGGTATCCCTTTAAAGTAGGGATGTACGATAATATCGGTGGCCGATAATTATCGGCAATTATCGGCCAATTTGACGTCAAGCAGATAAACCAGATAATAGAGAAATCTGCCAATAATAATCAGCAATTTGATTTTATACAGATAAACCAGATAATAAATAATAAATCCAGCAATAATTATAGACATGCCACATTGGTCCATCTGTTGTGGTTGTGTCTCATGTCAATAAAATTCAGCTTCAAGGTGCTTTACATATATTGAAACATTGTGCAAAGTTTATACAATGTTCCAATGTATTTGTTCGACTTAAAGTAGGACTCGAAAGTATATTTGTATTCAAGTTAATTTTGCAAACAATTATCGGCGTACTTATCGGTTATCGACATTGGCACTTCTAAATTATTGGTTTATCGGTATCGGTTGAGAATAGCATTATCGTGCATCCCTACTTTAAAGTGCTTTATGAATAAAGTTGAGCTGAGTTGAGTTGAGTTGAGACTTGAGCAACTGTGATGTCATTTTTACTCAACAGCAAGTGGCAAAATGGCTGCCCCCTGAGATGGATTTAAAAAGCTGGATTTTGGTGCTAAACTCATATTCCAAAAAAAAAAACCTGAATAATATATTTAGACTAGTGGGGCTGTATAGAACAAATTTTCAATGTTTTTTTTTTTTTTTTTTTTTTTTTTGGAGGGGGGATTGACTTCCACTTTAATACCCGTGGGCAGTATTGTGACCCCTATTGGGATTTTTAATGGTTCTGACCAAGTCATTTCAAAATAAGATATGGCCTAGGGCAGGGGTGTCCAAAACTTTTCATTTGAGGGCCACATACAAAAAAATCAGAAGGACGCAAGGGCCACATAATGTTATGAAGAGAAATTGTGTTTAGTCCTAAAAATTGTACAAATAATTTATTTGTGCTTTTGAATATTTAGAATGCTACAGTATATAAACCAATTTATTTGTAATATGGCAATAGGGTTATTATAGTTTTGAAATTTTTCATTTTAGTTCGTTTTTTTAGTTTTAAGGGTGGTTCTGTTTTTATTAGTTTAGTTCTTTAAAAACTGCTTAGTTTTAGTTTAGTTGGTTAGTATCAGTATTAGTATTAGCTTTTTTTTAAATGTGTATTACTTGTGCGCAATATTTAAAAAACAGCATGGGAGCAACGTCATCTGAAGGTGCTTTTCTATTGGCTGCTGCTAGATGACATCATTTCTGTTTGACATACTTTCAAACATCATTAGTCTAGGGCTCCAGCTGGAGGAGTGGAACCGTCACTCGCCTTTGGTGCCGGTTGGCGTGGGTTAGCTCCTCCGCCTGGGAGACCCATGTGGCTTACATGAAGTGAGCTTGTGTGTGAATGAGTGATTTAAAAAAAATATATATATATCATTAGTCAAGTTTATATCAAAATAAATCAACAAAAAATCCCATTTAAAATCGGCCCCAAAGGCTCATGCATTAAATTAATTACCAAAGACTAAAACGAAGGACATGTTTGCTATAATTATAGTTGGTTTCAGTTATTTTAATTTTTATTTTATTTCGGTAACAATTGTCACGCCGCCACCGGCGTGACGGCCATGCTTTTATTTTCATAGTCATGTTTCCTGTTTTACTTTGATATTTTGAGTCTCCTCTCACCCCAGGTCACTTGCCCTTCCTGCAGTTCACTAATTACCGGTCCCCGCCCATGATCATGTCCACCTGCCACCAATCAACCAAGACAATAAAAGCCACCTGCACTTTCCCCTCAGGGCCGAAGTGTCACAGTCAGTGCATGGAAGCGTCCCACAGTCCTCGAGTCCTCGAGTCCTCGAGTCCTTGTTCCTGTTACCTTGTTGTTTTGCCTTGTTTTTGTGCCTTATCCTCCACAGCGGAGCGCCCTTAGTTACCCCTTGAGCCTTGTTTCCTCCCTTGCGGAGCGCCTTTTGTTGTCCCCTGTACCTTTTGCCTGTTTTTTCCTCCCCAGTGGAGCGTTTTTAGTTCTCCACTTTTTGATTCCCCCTTCTCCTCTCAAGTTGAGAGTAGACAGCTGTTGGCCGGAAATAAACCTATTGCCTTTGTGGCCTACCTTTATCCTGCGTCTGAGTCCTACCTCTCCTCGTCGTGTCAACAATATTGTTTCTTGAATTTTAGTTTTAGTTTTTTTTTGTTTTTTTTAGTTGACTAAAATAAACTTTAATGGCACCTGTTTTTCGATACCCTCCCTTCTTACTTTGACCATCTCCAAACATTTTTGTTTTGTTTATTTTATTTGAACTGGGTCAAATGCCATTTTTAGCATATGTCGCGGGACACTGAAAAATGGACGACGGGCTGCAAATGGCCCCTGGGCCGTAGTTTGGACACCACTGGTCTAGAGGCTACAGATGTGTACATAAACATTAATATTAGGGTTACAATATTCAAGACAGTGGAACATTTGAATTGCATTTCTGGTCCTTTCATCACCCATTTGGCTCTGAACTAGTCACAAATCAGTTTAAAACCCGTAGGCAGTATCCTATTTTGAAATGGCTTGGTCAGAACCATCAAAAAGCCCAAAGCAGGTCACAATAAGGGTTAATTAATATTTATCTCAGTTTACATTCTATACAAATGTGTCCACTGGACCATATTTATGCTGTAGTCTATGACATAGACTCCGTGTTCTCTACATGTCGGCTCCTGTGTAACAGGGGGATGCAGTTGGTGGCCACATATTGAACTACCTGCTTGAAAAGTCGAGGGTGGTGCATCAGAACCACGGGGAGAGAAACTTCCACATTTTCTACCAGCTCCTAGAGGGAGGAGAGGAGGACCTGCTACACCAGCTGGGCCTGGAAAGGGACTGCCAGCATTATAGTTATCTCACACAAGTATGTGCATGCGATCTCTGATATTGCCACATTGTAGCTAGCAGCACCTTTGCCAATTGTCACTGTCAACGATCCAACAGGGAGAATGTGCCATTGTGCCTTCCATCAATGACAAAAATGACTGGAAGACAGTCAAAAATGCACTTCAAATTATTGACATTGATGCGATCAACACTAATGTAAGTTAGGCTTTTTCACATTTTAAGTAAACTGTAATCATTTTAATGGCCTTGCAATTGATATACAGCACTTGTTTGGGATTGTTGCAAGTGTTCTTCACCTGGGCAATGTTAAGTTTGAGCCTGACAGTAAAGGTCATGCCACGCTCAGCAACAACAATGCAGAGTTACGCTGGGTCTCCAATGTAAGACATGAACACAACATTTCAATTATTCTTATTATTTTTAAAGCACATTAACCAAGTAAGTCCAGCTAGTTCGTCATATCATTTGCAGCTTCTTGGAATTGATGCTCACAGTCTGCAAGAAGGTCTAACATACAGGAAGATTGAAGCCAAAACAGACCAGGTGCGGCTCGTAATCACTTCCTCATAGAAATGTTGCACAATTCAAATTTAACATTGACTCTTGAATACTGTATTTGACTTTCTCTTAAAGGTGCTCAGTCCGTTTACTCTGGATCACGCCATCTATGTGAGGGATGCCCTGGCCAAGGCCATTTATGGACATACCTTCACTTGGCTGGTAAACAGTATCAATGAGTCCATGCAGAACACGGTGAGCTAGGGGGGGAAAAAAAGTGATGTCTTTGTCAAACAGCACGACACTGTGCAACATTATTATTATTATTATTATTATTATTATTACTATTATTATTGTTATTATTATTTACGGAAGCGTATTGTATTCACTTGAAATAAAAAAAAACAACCTGTTTTTCTGACACATTTTTGGGGGAGCTTTGTTTTTTGAGTATTTTTTTTTCTGTTTTTCTGAATATTTTTTTTTAGGGCTGGGAATCTTTGACTGTCTCATGATTCGATTCGATTACAATTTTTGGGTCTACGATTCGATTCAGAATCGATTTCTCAATTCTCGATTCAAACGATTTTCGATTCAAAATGATTTGATTGACAAATGATTTCTGCTTCAATTTACAGATATGCACAACATTGTCATGATCTACTCCAGTCTGCTTTGCAAAACAAAATGACAAATAGAGATATCCAAGTGTCTTTTTATTGTTTTTTTTTGTTTAAAGGGATCGTTCGGATTTTTTAACATGAATCTCAATTTGATCCTCACCTCCCGTGTGTGCGATCAGCACTGACTTACCCCTGACAGCGTTCTGTGACACGCGTTCTGGTTCGGCGTTGGATGAGAGGAAAATAGTCCAGCAAGCTGGCTGGGGTCTCGGAAATAAAGCGTTTTTCTTCTAAAAACTATTTGTTTTCAAAACCGTGATACATTTCCATCACAATACTCTTTCCTGAATAAAGTCAGACGCCATTACCGCCAGCCACTACTTTTCTTCGTTCGTATCACTGTGCGGCGCCCTGTAGAGCGCTAACCGACGCACTGCAGCCAGCTAGCTGATACTTCCGCCTTCGAAAAGGCAAACAACTTCAGGCGGAAGGATCAGCTAGCTCCCTGGGCCCCCTGTGGGGTGCGGTGTTGGGGTGCTTCCCCTGGTGCCCGGGGCGGTGCCGTCCCGGCGCGGTCCGCTGCTCCGTGCCCGGCGGCGCGGTTCGGGGTGGGTGGGCCTCCGGTGTGCCCCGTGGTTCCCTCTCCCCTCCCCCTTCCTCCCCCCCGTCGCCTCTCCCTCCTCGCCTCCTCCCGCCCATCCTCCTCTGCCTCCCGGTCCCTTTTCCCTTGTCGCCCTCCCTCCTCCCCCCCCTCCTGCCCTGCAGCCGCCCTTTCGCCTTCTTGTCGTCTTCTCCCCGCTCCCCCCCCCCCCCCCCCTACCCTGTCTGCCCTGCGGCCCCTCCCCCTCCCTCTCCCTGGGCCTGGGGCTCCCTCCCCGGCCCGGGCGTCGGGCTCCGGGGGCCGGGCGAGGGTTTGGGGCCTGCCCCACTCCGGTATAACTCCTGGCGCCCCGGGCGGGCTCCGGTGGCCGGTGGGCTGTCCGGTAGCCCTGCTGCGCTGGCTGTCCGCCCATTGTGGTGCCGGGTGGATGAGGTGGGGGGCGGGTGGGGGTGGGGGTGATGGGGGGCGGGCGTGCCACCTACACCCGCCGGGTTGGGTGAGGCCCCGCTGGTCGCTCCTCTTACTCACTTCACTAGCTTGCACTATACACTTTGTAAATATACACATAGGGCACACAACACATTTCTTGGTGGGGTGGGGAAGGGTGGAAACACCGTCTTCACCCTTCAACTCCCCTCCAATTTTAATGCACCTCACGTCCAAGGGGAGGGGTGAGTTGGGGCGGGGAGCCATCAGAGGGGATAGACTGCAGTGCCTGGCAGCGCTGTGGTCCCCCCCATTTGTGTCCCTGCCCCACCACTTTGTCCCTCCATTCCCTTTTTTAATGCACCACACATATACATATTCATTTTTTTGGGGGGGATACGGGTGTGTCGGAGTAGGGGAAATTTTTTCCCTCTGCTCCGACTCACCTGCTCCCAATTTTAATGCACCACACGCACACACTTGTATATACACTGGGTGGGGCCACATTCACGGTGTAAGGGTAGAGCTCGCCAGTCGGCGAGCTGGCGGACTCAGTAACAGGGTTAGGTGTCACTAGTACTCTGGCGTGACGACCGGGGCCTCTCCCCACCGGGCTCGGTGTTCTGGTGTTCCGCCTTCTCCCCTGGTGCTTCCTCCTCTGCTTCCCCCCTCCCGCCGCTGTGCAAATCTCGCGCGGCTGGAGGTGGGGTGGGCACATCTTCCCTCTCTGCGCTGCTGCCCGGTGCCGGTTTCCGGGGGGGGTGTGGGGGGTTCTCGCGGGGGGCCGGGTTCGCGGGGGGGTTGGCGGCCGTCGGGGGGGGGGGGGGGCGGCTTGTTTGGGGGGGGGGGGGGTGGAGGTATGGGTGGGTGGGTGGTTGGGTGCTGGGGGTCGGGGTGTGTTCGGGGGTTTGGGGGTCGGGGGTGGTGGGGCCTGGGTCGTGGTGGATGGCGGGTTTGGGTGGGGTGCGGGGGGGTCGTGGGGGGATGGGGGCTGGGGACCGGTGGGGCGCTGTGGGGGCCCGCTGGGCCTCGTTCTGCGGCCTTGGGCTCGGGGGTGTGGGCCGGGGCTGGGGCGGGGGTGTTCCGGGTGTCTGGGTCGGCTCGCCGACCGGTGTCTGCTCGGGTGGCTTGGGGGTGGCCTTGGTGCTGCCGCGGCCTGGGGATTCCGGGGGGGGGGAGTGCTCGCTTTGCTGGACCGCGGTTGACGGCTTCTTTCTTTGGTGGTGGTCCTTATGCATGCCAGATCCGTCGCACCAGCATCTACTGAAACTCAACAGAAGTACCCTCTCCCTCCCACAGCCCCTTGAATCAGTTGGTGCTGGTGTCTGTGGTTCTCACTTTGCTTTATCTATCCTTCCCTCCTTCCTCTCTTTAGTTTTTCCTCTGGTCACTTGAGATCTTAATTTATTAGAAGTATGAGGTTTCTGGGGTTGGCATAAGACTCTGGTTTTGTAACCACGCAGGAGGGGTCTTGTTGGTGCTGGACTTCACTTTGATGGATTGGATGTACTGGCTTCTATGGATCTCACTCTGCCTTATCGATCCTTCCCTCCTTCCTCTCTTTAGTTTTTCCTCTGGTCTCTTGAGATCTCGCTAAATTTGCTGGAATTTAGAGGCTTCCGGGGTTGGCGTAAGACTTTGATTTTGTAATCATGGGGAAGGCAGGAAGTGTTTGGTCGGTGCTGGATTTCACTTTGATTTACCTTTCTTTTCTCTTTATTTATTTTTTTTTCTGACCTTTTCTCTGGTCTCCTGACCATTTAAACCTCACGACTCTGGCAAGATTCTGAAGTACCTGGTTAAGGTGAAGGGTAATGGGATATTTATAAGGTTTTAGGTGAATGAATGAGTATAAATTTATACGTATTTGCACACACGCACACGCACGCACGCACGCGCACGCACGCAAACGCACGCAAACGCACACACGCAAACGCACGCACGCACGCAAACGCACGCACACATACACATAGCTGGCTGCAGTGCGTCGGTTAGCGTTCTACAGGGCGCCGCGCAGTGATACGAACGAACAGAAAAGTAGTGGCTGGCGGTAATGGCGTCTGACTTTATTCAGGAAAGAGTATTGTGATGGAAATGTATCACGCTTTTGAAAACAAATAGTTTTTAGAAGAAAAACGCTTTATTTCCGAGACCCCAGCCAGCTTGCTGGACTATTTTCCTCTCGTCCAACGCCGGACCAGAACTGGTGTCACCGAACGCTGTCAGGGGTAAGTCAGTGCTGATCGCACACACGGGAGGTGAGGATGAAATTTAGATTCATGTTAAAAAAGCCGAACGATCCCTTTAAACATTTATTAATTTTGTATTGTAAGTGCCTTTTTCCACAAAAACAGCATGTGGGCTACAACTGCCTTTTCCCCATCTTCTTAATTTCTAATTTAAATAAAATACATTTTTTGATATTAATATCGATTTGATTCGATTAATACATGAGAATCTCGATTCTTTTATGAATCGATTTTTTTGCACACCTCTAATATTTTTTCTGTTTTACTGAATATTTTTTACTGTCATTAAAATTATTTTTCAAAAAACAGGGAAAAAATTATTCAGAAAAACAGAAAAAAAATTTACTCATTAAAACGGGGGGGGGGGGGGGGGGGGGATACTATTCAGGAAAGCAGAAAAAAAAATATTCCAAAAAACAGAGCACCAACTTTTGTTTTTCAGAGGAATTTTTTTGAACCTCTGAACTCCAAGTGACTTGTTTCAGACCACTGACCTGTACATATGACTGGATAGCCGATAGCCCATACACTCTAATGCAAGCCGTTGAAGTCACAGGACGGCCATCTTGTTACCCCCACGTATACGTACAGATGAGACATATACAGCTTGTAGGCAGTTAGTATCAGGCCGGAGGCGGGGTGGGTCTTGTTCCATTTTGCTTTTTTTTTCCTTGTTAGAAAAAAATAGTGACTACACTGGCACAAATGGGGCCTTATACTAACTGCCTACAAGCTGTATATGTCTCATCTGTACGCATACCGTATAGTTTATACTGTATTCTGCTCGCGAGGTGGGAGTAACAAGATGGCCGCCCTGTGACTTCAATGACTTGCACTGGCGTGTTTGGGCTATCGGCTATCCAGTGATATATACAGGTCAGTGGTCTGCAACAAGTCACTTTGAGTTCAGAGGTTCAAAAAAAAAAAAAATTACTCCAAAAAACAGAAGTTGGTGCTCTGTTTTCTGGAATAAATTTTTTTTCCCTGTTTTTCTGAGTAACAGTTTTGTTTTTCTGAATATTTTTCTCCCTGTTTTTCAGATTTTTTTTATGATAGAAAAAAATATTCAGTAAAACAGAAAAGATTTTACTGATACTGTTAGAAAAAAACAGAAAGAACTGATACCAAAAATGAATCACGTGAAAGAGAGATTGCCTACCTAAGATATAAGCTTATAATTCACCCCCGCACAAGTACACCAAGACCAACACAATTTATCAATAAACTAAGAGACCATGTAGTACATCTGATTAAGAAAGTTGACAAACATCTAAATGGCAAAACCACACTAAAATGAAACTAACTTCAAAACATTTGATGACACTGAACATAAGACATATGATCTAGAAAATAACCTTGACCCAGATAACCTTTTATAGTAATAATTTTGATCTTGTTTGTAAGTACCATACTAGTGAGCAATCCAATGCTAACATAGATATGGACTGTCATGCATTTTCAATTATACATTTTAATAGTAGAAGTCTACATAAAAACTTCACTGACATTAAAGAATGCTTGAGTAAAATAAATAGATTTCAAGTAATAGCAATATCAGAAACATGGCTTGATAATGAGAAAATATGTGATATAGAAATGGAAGGATATGAACTGTTTACAATGAATAGAGAAAATAAAAGGGGTGGGGGGGGGTGTTTGTTGCAATATATGTTGATAAGGTATTAAAATTGAACATCTGACAACCACCATAGTGTAACATACCGGGGTTACCGGTGGAATAAAGGATCCCAAAAACGTAGGCCAAGAAAGGGAAATACAATTTGTATTTATTACAAAAAGTTCCAAACTTACAAACGAACACTGGCAGACCGGCAGAGAATACAAAACAAAAACCACTCGCCAGGGCAAGGAGAACACGGAGATACAAAAAACGCCTGCAAAAGGCAAGGAAAACGCGAAAGAGCAAAATACACTTGCAAAAGGCAAGGACGCGAAAGAACAAAAAACACTTGCAAAAGGCAAGGACCATAAATATGCGAGGAACAACACTTAGCAAAAAACTACAAAAATAGAAACATTACAGCAATACTTAAAAGCCAATGGAAAACACGAGACTAGGAAATAAGCAACAAGGAGTACAGAGAACACAATGAACACTGGCAGTGAGCAAGGAATAATCCGACGTAGAGCAGCAGGTGTCCATGCCTTTTAAAGGCCCGATTAGAATGAGCCACAGGTGTGGCACGACAGGAAACGCCCCCTAGTCACTGGAAAAAACAGAAAGACAACAGAACTGAGAGACAAATGAAGTCTGACGTCACTCTTCATGTCAGGCCACCAGAATCGCTGCGAGATGAGGGAGAGTGTCGGGTTGATCCCTGGATGGCAGGCAATCTTTGACTCATGGCCCCACTGCAAGATCTCTGGACGGGAAGAAGTAGGGACAAACAGTTTTCCTGTGGGGCACTCACCGGGGGCTGACACACCCTCCTGAGCCTCGATGATTCTCTTCTCCAGTTCCCATCTCAGCGCTCCCACAAAGCACTGCTCAGGCAGAATGGGTTCAACCCTGGAATTGTCAGTCATCGGCTCATGGAGTCGGGACAGTGTGTCTGGTTTCGGGACCCCTTGCGATAGTTCACAACGAAGTTGAATCTGGTAAACAGCATTGCCCATCATGCTTGACGGGAGTTCAGTCTCTTTGCAGAGCGGAGGTAGGCCAAGTTTTTGTGGTCGGTGAATATGGTGAATGGCTCCTTGGTTCCTTCCAGCAAGTGTCTCCACTTTTGGAGAGCCAGGACGATGGCCAGTAGCTCCCGGTTTCCCACGTCGTAATTCGCCTCTGCCGGGCTCAGTCACCTGGAGAAGAAGGCGCAAGGGTGGAGCTTCTGGTCGACTGGGGACTGCTGGGAGAGGACCGTCCCCACTCCTGAGTCCGAAGCGTCCACCTCGACCACAAACGGAAATGTTGGGTTAGGGTGCGTCAGCACGGGTGGTTTAGCAAAAACTGTTTTAATTCTGTAAAGGCGACGTCTGCGCTAGGGGTCCACCTAAATGGGACCTTGGCAGAAGTCATTCTTAGGGGTGCGGCCCTTTGACTATAGTTTTTAATAAAACAACGGTAAAAGTTAGCAAATCCCAAGAACCTCTGTAATTGTTTTCTAGTCTTGGGAGTGGGCCAATCAATCACAGCCTGAGTCTTGATGGGATCAGCTCGCAACTGACCCCGATCGATTATGAACCCCAGAAATTGGACTGACTTGGCATGAAACTCACATTTCTCCGCTTTAACATACAGCCAATTTTCTAGTAGCCGTTGTAGAACCATTCGGACATGCTGGCGGTGGTCTTGTAGGTTGCGTGAAAATATCAGAATATCATCAAGATACACAAAGCAAAAGACATTAAGCATGTCCCTCAGGACATCATTAGACACTGGAACACGGCAGGCGCGTTAGTTAGACCGAAGGGCATCACTAAGTATTCGAAGTGCCCTAAAGGAGTCTTAAATGTGGTCTTCCACTCGTTACCCTCTCGAAACCGGACCAAGTGGTAGGCACTACGCAAATCAAGCTTAGTAAAAATTGTAGCGGACTGCAATGGTGCGAATGCTGAATCTAACAACGGGAGCGGGTATTTATTCTTAATTGTAATTTCATTAAGGCCTCTATAGTCCACACATGGGCGTAGGGACTTATCCTTTTAATCAATAAAGAAAAAACCCGCCCCAACGGGAGACGTCGAAGGGCGGATTAATCCGGCAGCCAATGAATCAGAAATATACTCCCGCAGAGCTTCCTGTTCAGGTTGAGACACGTGGTAGAGCCTAGAACTAGGCAGGGGTGCATGAGGGACAAGGTCTATTGCGCAATTGTAAGGTCTATGGGGTGGTAGGGACTTTGCGCGATCCTTACTGAATACTTTACGCAAATCATGATACTCCTGAGGTACTTTGTTCCCACCTCGGCTGATTTCAGCCAATGAGCATGACAAGACGGACTCCAATTTTCGAGTAAGGGTTTGTCCCAATCAATATCTGGGTTATGTACCTTTAGCCAGGGTAACTCTAGAACAAGCAGTGCTGCGCGGGATGGCATAATAAACGTTTCCCCTCTACATGGTTACCAGAGAGTCTTAACATAAGCGGACCGGTAAAGTGCCGCACCTCCGCCAGGAGCCGCCCGTTAAGGTTCAAAACCCTCTTAGTTTCATCTAAAGTCTCCACCGGACTTCCCAATGCTTCTACTACACACGGGTCGACAACAATTATCAGCACCAGAGTCAACAAGAGCAACAATCTTAAGTTTCTTTCCATAACCCGACACTTCAAGTCTCTTACTAGTATCGTTAGCAGTCAGAAGGAAACTTGGCTTGGATCTCTTATGGTTTTACTCACACTGATTCAGACTGGAATCAGCCACCGCCGTCTCAGTCAGTTGGGTCCCCAGTCGAGCAGTAGGATGTGGCAGTCTGGCGGGACATGAAGCATCTCTGTGTTGCATGGGTGTCTCCATGGCACGTTCTCGTTCTCTCAAACTGTTGTCCAAGCGAATAGTCAAGGTAATCAGTTCTTCGAGTGTGGTGGTGTCGTCGCGGACGGCAAGCTCGTCTTTAACAGAAGTGGTCAGTCCCCGGCGAAAAATGCTGCACAAAGCACAATCCCCGAACCAGCTTTCCGCAGCTAGAATGCGAAACGTAATAGAGTAGTCCGCGATTACTGTTACTTGGACATATTCTAACAACCGACCTCCGGCCTCTTTTCCTCTCACAGGATGGTCAAATACACACTTAAATTCATCAACAAAACTCCGGAAGGAGGACCGGAGGTTCGGTCGTGAGTTGCTCACTGCCATTGCCCAACTTGCCGCTTTGCCAGACAAGAGACTCATAATAAACGCCACCTTCGATTGATCGGAGGCATATGTACAAGATTGCTGGTCAAAAATGAGCGAGCATTGATGCAGGAACTGCCCGCAATTTCCGGGCTGTCCGTCGTACCGTGACGGGTGGGGCAACACTGGTTCCTGGGGGGGTCGCCGGGGGCGAAGACGCTGTCCCGGCAGCAACAGGGGTGTCGGAATTGGATCCCCCACGGGAGCTGAACCGCTCAATCCGTAAGCACAACTCCTCGAAGCGATGGGCGAGCATGCCCACCATCTCCTGGAGCTTGGCGACCGAAGCCTCATTTTGCCCGACTCGTTTCCCTTGACTGGCTAGAGCATGTCTCACCTTATCTTGGTCTACGGCATCCATGGTCGGATTATTCTGTAACGTACCGGGGTTACCGGTGGAATAAAGGATCCCAAAAACGTAGGCCAAGAAAGGAAAATACAATTTGTATTTATTACAAAAAGTTCCAAACGAACACTGGCAGACCGGCAGAGAATACAAAATAACAAAAAGCACTTGCCAGGGCAAGGAGAACACGAAGATACAAAAAACGCCTGCAAAAGGCAAGGAAAACGCAAAAGAGCAAAATACACTCGCAAAAGGCAAGGACGCGAAAGAACAAAATACACTCGCAAAAGGCAAGGACGTGAAAGTACAAAAAACACTTACAAAAGGTAAGGACGCGAAAGAACAAAAAACACTTGCAAAAGGCAAGTACCATAAATATGCGAGGAACAACACTTAGCGAAAAAAACGACAAAAATAGAAACATTACAGCAATACTTAAACGCCAATGGAAAACACGAGACTAGGAGATTTGCAACAAGGAGTACAGAGAACACATTGAACACTGGCAATGAGCAAAGAATAATCCGATGTAGAGCAGCAGGTGTCCATGCCTTTTAAAGGCCCCTGATTAGAATGAGCCACAGGTGTGGCACGACAGGAAACGCCCCCTACTCACCAGCCAATGGAAAAAAACAGAAAGACAACAGAACTGAGAGACAAACCATGACACATAGATAACGTAATGGAATGTGTAACTATTGAAGTATATGTAAAAAATGCATCAAATATAGGACATAAGTTGTATATATAGGACACCTGGATCATGTCTTGATACATTCAATGATAAATTAGTGGATATTCTGAGTTATACACGCGATAAAAAAATGCAAATAATGTGTGATGATTTTAACATTGATTTGTTAAATCCAAATGGACACCAGAAAACAACTGACTTTATAAATATAATGTATAGTAATAGTTTATTTCCTCTCATTGCAAAACCTAATAGAATAACAATTGATACAGCTACATTAATAGATAATATATTTACAAATAAAATTGACTTAAAAATAGAAAGTTGGACTCCTTATTAATGATATAAGTGATCATCTCCCAGTCTTTGCACTTTTTTACGACTATTTTGATAAAAAAAAAATGAAGCCGATAACGTACACATTTGAAACAAGAGGAAGAACACCGCGCTCCATGGCTGCCTTTAAGTTGGATTTAGAGAAACATAACTGGTCTGAGGTTTATTCAAATAATGATCCTAATACTGCATATAGTGAATTTCAGTCAACAATTATCTCTTTATATAATAAACACTGTCCATTAATTAAAATTATAAGAAAGTATAAAGGTCCAAATAAGGCATGGATGACGAAGGAGATAGAGAATGCATGTAAAAAGAAAAATAATTTGTACAAAAGATTTATTAAATTGAAAACTGTGGAAGCTGAAACAAAGTATAAGACTTATAAAAATAAACTATTAAATATTATACGAATAAGTAAGAAAAATTATTATCATTCATTATTAGAGCAGAATAAAAGCAATACACAAGAAATATGGAAAATACTAAATCATGTAATTAAAAACTGTTCTACAAAAATAAATTATCCACAATATTTTATAAAAGATAAAAATATTGTCATTGATGGAATTTCTAATATAGCCAATAATTTTAATGAGTATTTAGTTAATGTTGGCAGTAACTTGGCAAACGAAATTCCAGAACCAAGAAATAAATATGAAATAGATAAGTACATTGAAAATAATTATTCCACTATGTTCCTTAATGCTGTTAATGATATAGTATAGAAGTATTAAATGTTGTAAAAACATTAAAAAAATAAAAGGTCCACTGACTGTTCTAATATTGATATGATACTAGTAAAAAGTATTATAGAATATATTGTGCAACCTTTCACATATATATGCAATTTGTCATTTAAAACTGGTATATTTCCATTAAAAATGAAAATAGCAAAAGTTAAAAAATAGCTATTTACAAAAGTGGAGATAGGCACATATTCAATAACTACAGACCAATATCATTGTTGTCACAGTTCTCAAAAATTCGAGAAAAATTGTTTTTATACCGACTTGACAACTTTATTGAGAAACATAAGCTCTTAAGTGAAAATCAATATGGGTTTAAAGAAAAACGGACCACCTCAATGACAGTCATGGAAATCGTAGAAGCAATATCAACTAACAATGATAATAAAAAAATTTACTGTTGGGATTTTTATGGATTTAAAAAAAAAGCTTTTGACACCATGGATCATACTATATTAATGAATAAATTAGAGCGGTATGGTATAAGAGGTTTAGCATATAAATGGATGAAAAGTTATTTGGATGATAGATATCAGTATTTGAAGTTTAATAATATACAATCAAAATATTTGAAGATTACTTATGGTGTCCCCCAAGGGTCTGTGTTAGGCCCTATATTATATTGTATATATAAATGATATCTGTAGTGTCTTATTTGCTGATGATACAACTGTCTACTGTTCAGGAGACAACCTGAAGCAGCTTCTGACCACTGTAGAGTATGAATTGAATACATTAAAAAATTGGTTTGATATGAACAAATTTTCATTAAATTTAAATAAAACCAAGTTCATTGTTTTTGTCACTGGACAAATTACTAACCAAGTTAAAATTATGGTGAATTCAATTGAAATAGAAAGGGTGTATGAAAATAAATTCCTTGGAGTAAGTTATTGATGATAAATTATGTTGGAAGCCACATATAGAAAATGTTAAAAGGAAAATGTCAAAAATCATCGGGATACTCTATAAAACTAAGGATGTCCTGAACATGAACTCATTATATATATTATATAGTTCATTATTATTACCATATTTGACTTATTGTGTGGAAATCTGGGGAAATGCATATAAAACAAACACTAACTCTGTTTTCAAATTGCAAAAAAGAGCCATAAGGATTATTAATCTATCAAAATATGCAGAATCAACACATCCATTATTTATCAAATTAAATACAATGAAATTTTATGACTTGGTTGAGTTTAAAATAGCACAAATAATGTACAAAGAATATAATAATCTACTCTGCTATAGTACTCAGACGTTTGAAATTAGACACAGTCCTTATGATATAAAGGGTACAAGTGTGTACAAAAAACCCAAAACAAGAACAAATATTAAGCAAAGGTGTGTTTCTGTAAAAGGTGTTAATTTGTGGAATAATTTGGGAATTGACTTGAAAAGATGTGACTCACTTGTTGAGTTTAAAAAATTGTTTAAAAGCAAATTTCAATAAAATTACTTATGTCAAATAAGAGCATGAAAATTGTATATAATGAGTATGAGTATATGATTTATAAATGTATTATGGTATATGTCTAGGGATTTCATGTACATATGTTGCTGGATAATGCACGCATCATTTTATTTAAAAAAAATATTAACCTAGTATTGTATTAATAATGAAATAAGTTTAAATGTATAATGTATGGGGGGTAGGACTAGATAAGTTTTTAACTTCTTCCTACTCCCCTTTGATCATGTAAACTATGATGAGTTTGTTTTTTGTTTTTTCTTTTCTTCTTTTCTTTTTTAACTTTTGTTTCTCTGCTGTTTGTTTTTATGTTTATATGTTCAATAAATCAATCAAATCAAATCGAAAGAAATTCTCAAAAAAACAAAGCTCGCCCCAAAAATTTGCCAGAAATTTATTTATTTATATTTTTATTTCAGGATCCTTCAAGAAAAACTGTCATTGGGCTTTTGGACATCTATGGTTTTGAGGTTTTTAATATCAACAGGTAAAGCTACTTTTTGCCTTCCTTTTTGACAGATATTTTATGTACTATATTTGTTGTATAAGCTATAATTGCATATATATTGGAGAATAATGTATTCACCTCATGCTTTTTAATTTATGACCATGCGTTCTTATCTTTTGCTTGTGTCTTTTCCCTTCAGTTTTGAGCAGTTCTGCATAAACTACTGCAACGAAAAGCTCCAGCAACTTTTCATCCAGCTCACGCTCAAAGCAGAGCAGGAGGAATACGAAGCAGAGGATATTGAGGTGCGCTGATTCAACCCAAAAAATAAAACAAACGAACGTTACCATTGAAAAAGAGTCCCGTACACACTTTGTTTTCCTTAGTGGGAGCCGGTGCAGTTCTTCAATAACAAGATTATCTGTGACCTTGTGGAGGAGAGACACAGGGGAATTATATCAATACTGGTATGTGCTTGATTGGATAAACATACAATCATGACCTTAATGGGGGAAATTATTTCGCACAACTGATTCTGAACATTGCAGGATGAAGAGTGTCTGAGGCCAGGAGAGGCGACAGATCTTACCTTCCTAGAGCGACTGGAGGAAAAAATGGGGAATCACCCTCACTTTGTCTCGTGAGTTCACATCAAGATGGAATGTCGTGTTATCACTTTCTTTTCCAACTTTATCGGTAATCTGCTGCCAAGAGATTAGTGAGTGATCTGATAGAAATGTCATCTGTCCTCATCCTCTTTCTTTTGGAATGTAGACACAAGCTGGCAGACAAAAAGACACGCAGGACGCTGGAGAGAGGAGATTTTCGTCTCTTACATTATGCCGGAGAGGTCACCTATTGTGTCGTGGGTAAATTAAAAATCAACCTACCTGTTAGCCAACAAAGAATTCAATATTGTTTGGAGTAAGCTGCCTAAAATGGTAAATGTCTTTTATAGGTTTTCTGGATAAAAACAATGACCTCTTATATAAAAATATTAAAGATGTAAGTATGCAATTTGAATTTCATAATATTTGAAGAGAGATGTTTGAAATCAACCTGACGGTGCATTGCTGTGTTCTTCCAGCTGATATGTCAATCAAAAAACACCATTGTCAGACAATGCTTTTCCTGCATGGACCCAGACAACAGACGAAGACCAGAAACAGTAAGTTGTGTTATATCACTCAGATAACGTCCGGTAACGACTGTCAGTGGCAGTGCGATGTCACGTCTTCAAACCATGTGCACCTGACAGATGAACTAATTGACTCGGGATTATGAGATGCATTCTGTGTGTAGGTGGCCACCCAGTTTAAGAGCAGCCTGCTGAAGCTGACGGAGATCTTGGTGGCCAAAGACGCCTGGTACATACGTTGCCTGAAATCCAACGAGTTTAGGAAGCCAGGTACTTTTACTTAGTTTTATTAAAAGCTGTTTTTAAAATATTTTCTTTACAGTAATATACAGCCCTGTTAGTCTGAACATGATATTATGATTATTATTGTTTGTTGAATATGAATTAAGCAGCAAAATCCGCCTGTTTTCATCCATCTCAGGGGGCGACCATTTTGTCACTTACTGTCGACTAAAAATCACAGCAACTCAGGTAACTCAAGTAAATGTCTCAGCTGTTTTCTAAATTTGATCATGTGATGTTTGCAAGCCGAGCCATGATTGGTGGTGACCTGAGTTCTAAACAACTGATGACATTTTTGGTCAACAACAAGTAACAAAATGGTTTCCCCTGAGATGGATTTAAAAAAAAAGAAAAAAAAAGGCTGAAGACTTGTGAGGAACAAGCCGTTCAGAAAATGGATGCATGGATGAATCCACCTGTTTTCATCTATCTCAGGTGACGGCCATTTTGTCACTTGCTGTTGACTAAAAATGACATCACAGCAGCTCAGGCAACGACCAATCATGTCTCAGCTGTTTTCTAAATTTGATCATGTGATGTTCGCAAGCTGAGCCATGATTGGTGGTTACTTGAGCTCTGAACAAATGTGATGTAATTTTCAGTCAACAGCAAGTAACAAAATGGGATTCTATCCTGAGATGGATAAAAAAAAAGGGGCAGCTTAATTCATATTCTACAAACAGAACATTAATCAGAACGCTGTGTTTAACTTAACTCAACTCAACTCAAGTTTATTTATATAGCGCTTTCAAACAGCCTGAGCTGTCACAAAGCGCTTTACAGAAACACAAAAAACATAACATAACATAAAACATTAACACCAATACAATACAATACAATCACAACAAATCAGCATTCTTCCATTCCTACTTACGCTTTGATGTTTGAAGCAGTTATAGATGAAATTTTAGGTTGTCTTTCCTTTTAAAGATACATTGAAATGATTTCCAGCGGTAGTAGCATTTAGAAGGCCAACGAAAACACTGTACTCTTATAAAAACAGTAAATGAAAACCCAAAACATTAGCATGATTATGACCACTGAATTCATGAAACTAGACTAAACATGGTATCCTGTTTGTGGAATATGAATTAAGCAGTAAGATCCACTCATTTTTATCCATCTCAGGGTGGCGGCCATTTTGCAAATAGCTGTCGACTGAAAATGACGGCACAGCTGCTCAGATCGCGGGTAACGACCAAACATGGATCAGCTTGCGAATGTCACATGACCAAACTGAGAACACAGGTGAGCCGTGATTAGTCGTTCCTTGAGCACTGAGCAGCTGTGATGTCATTTTCAGTCGACAGCAAGTGGCAATTGGTTGCCCCGAGCCGGTGAATTTTGTTGTTTATATTCTACAAACACAATATTAATCAGAATGCAGTGTTTAGACTAGTGGGTAAGTGTACAAAATATGACTTCCCCTTTAAAAGAATATTCAAAATGATTTTTTTTTCACTTAGCCTCCTTCTCTTACCCAGGACAGTTTGATGAAGCACTGATCCGACACCAGATCAAATATTTGGGCCTGATGCAGCACCTGAGAGTCAGACGTGCTGGTTTCGCTTATCGGCGGAAGTATGAAGTCTTTTTACAGCGGTACACAGCAACACAAGGCTTGGTGGACATCATGCCTATGACAAATTTATGATTCCTTGTACAGCTTGCATTATTCTAATGCAAATATGTGTTATACTGACCAGATATAAAGCTCTGTGCCCAGCCACATGGCCACACTGGAGAGGAGAACCTGCTGACGGTGTGCTGGTTCTGGTTCAACATCTGGGCTATCTTCCAAATGAGTACAAAATGGGAAGGTGGGAAAAATGATGTCAAATATACATCTTGGTATCATATCGCTGACTACACAAGAGTTGAGTATTTGCACTGCACTCTGAAAAGAGAATTGTTGAACCAATTTAAGATTACAAATTGCTGACCAACTTTAAAAAAAATCATTTCAATCAGCAACACACAATTGAATTAAGTTAGTTCAAAGTGAACATATTAAGTTACATTCATTATGAGTTAATTAAACTTAATACTTTGAATTGAATCACTTTGGATTAACTTAATTCAGGTGAATATATTAAGTTTAATGAACTCAATTAATTAATCTTAAATCTCTTTTTAGAATGTGGTATCAGCTTAGAAAAAATGTTATATCAAACAACTAGACTAAGTGCAATTTTTGGAGAAATTGCGTGGGAATGCTGAAAGCAAATTGAGAGATAAATTATGAAATTATAACCTCCTAGTTACTGGACAATGCACTTTACCAACTGTGCCAACGAGCAGACACCTGGTAATGATAAGATATGAAAGTGTGCGTGGAAAGTGATACTTTGAAATAGTTCAATGACTGTCCCATTGAAAATGAATGGGGAAAAGTTTATATTAAATGTTAAATTGTGCAAATACTGTAACTAATGTGGAATCAGACGATATATATACCCCGCGAGGCGTGAATTTTTGAAGCTAGTTGAAATTTGAGCAATGTAAATTGGAAGTATCAGGTGGGAGTTGTTAGACGGCAAAAAAAAGTGTGGAGAATAAAAATCACAATAACATATTGTCACGCCGCCACCGGCGTGGCGGTTCATGCTTTTATTGTTGTGTCCCTGTTTCCTGTCTTACCTTGAAAATCTAACTCTCATCTCACCCCAGGTCACTTGCCCTTCCTGCCGCTCCATAATTACCGGTCCCCGCCCTTGATTATCACTACCTGCCACCAATCACCTACAGCAATAAAAGCCACCTGCAATCTCCCCTCAGTGCCGAAGTGTCACAGTCAGTGCATGGAAGCGTCCCACAGTCCTTATGTCCTCGTTCATGTTGCCAAGTGTTTTTGCCTTGTTTTTGTGCTTTTTCCTCATCAGTGGAGCGCCTTTTGTTACCCCTTTTGCCTTGTGCCCTTTTTCCTCCCTAGCGGAGCGCTTTTCGTTGTCCCCAGTACCTTTTGCCTGTTTTTTCCTCCCTAGTGGAGCGCTTTTTGTTCTCCACTTTTTTGCTTCCCTGTTCTCCTCTCAGCTTGAGAGGAGACACCTGTTGGCCGGAAATAAACCTGCTGCCTTGGTGGCTTACCTTACGCCTGCGTCTGAGTCCTACCTTACCTCGTCGTGTCAGTACACTTCGGCCAGCATGGACCCAGCAGGCAAGGTCGAGACCGCACTGCAGAGCCAGGAGGCCCGGCTCGACAACCAGGACCGGATCCAGCAGACCATGCTGTTCCAGATTGGGGAATTGACCAGCCAGGTCCACGAGCTGGTGAGCCTCTCACGGAGTCGAGCGCCAGCTCCCACCGGACAAATTCCTCCTTCTGAGTTCTCCGTACCATCCACGCCATTCACCGGGGTAGGATTAAGACTGGCCTCCCCAGAACGATACTCCGGTGAACCCGGACGCTGTCAGACTTTCCTCACGGAATGCGACATTCATTTCGAACAATTACCACAGGCATTTCCCACAGCCCGGTCCCGAGTGGCCTTCATGGTGTCTCACCTGACGGGACGGGCCAAAACCTGGGCGACCGCGGAATGGGCCAGGGGTTCCTCGGTCTGTCAAAGCGTACAGGACTTTCAAGTTGCTTTGCGTCAAGTCTTCGACCCCGAGAACAATGACCGAGAGAAGGCACGAGCGTTGAGCCGGCTCCAACAAGGCAAAGAACCTGTCAGCGATTACGCAATTCGCTTTCGAACGTTGGCAACGAACAGTGGCTGGAACGCCATAGCTCTTCATGACCATTTCTTGAAAGGACTCTCACCTGCCATTCAAGAACTTCTGATCCCCGTAGAACTCTCCACGGACTTGGACGCTTTGATCTCCCTCGCCATCCGCACAGATCATCGTCGCCAGGAGCTGGCTAAGATCGGCGGACCTCGAAGGAGGGAGGAACCCACCCCCTGGTCACGGCCACCGGAGGCCGGAAGGCCGCAACCCATCCTTCCTTCCCGACCTGAACCAGGAGAGGTGGACCTCGCCAGAGACGAACCCATGCAACTGGGAAGGGCTCGGCTTTCGCCTGAGGAGAGACAGCGCCGCCGCCGAGAGGGCCGTTGCTACTATTGTGGTGGTCTTGGACACTTGGTGGGATCCTGCACCACGAAGGGCAGCTCACCGGTGAGTTCTCCGTCACCCCGACCCGCCAAGAACCACAGGCTCACGCAAATGCAGATAACCCACCACAATGTCACCACAAATCTGTCAGCCCTCATCGACTCTGGTTCCGACGAAAGCCTCATGGACTGGGAGCTCGTAAGGCAACTACGAGCCTCTACCGAACCCCTTTCCTCGACCATCCAGGCTAGAGCGCTGAACGGCAAAGAACTCTTCAGGATCACCCACATCACTGAACCTCTGGGAGTCCGAATTGGACAGCACTGCGAGACTCTCCGCTTCCACGTTTTCCACGCTTCATATCCCACTTTGGTTCTGGGTCACCCTTGGCTGCGTCTACACAACCCCAGAATTGACTGGAACTCGGGAAACATTCTGGAGTGGGGAAAAGAATGCAACACTCACGGGTTGGAACAACCCGCACCCCGGAACACCACAGCCCAGGTCCACCAGGTGACTCTCGCCTCACCTGCTCAAGAGGAATACCCGAACCTGCACACTGTTCCCTCCTGTTACCACCACCTGCGGGAGGTATTCAGCAAGACCAAGGCCATGACTCTTCCTCCCCACCGACCGTATGACTGCCCGATTGACCTGATTCCCGGATCAACCATCCCCAAGGGGAGACTGTACTCGGTCTCAGGACCCGAACGCCAGGCCATGAACACTTACATAGACGACTCCTTGAAAGCCGGCCTCATCCGACCGTCTTCCTCGCCTGCAGGAGCAGGCTTCTTTTTTGTGAGCAAGAAGGATGGATCCCTACGCCCATGTATTGACTACAGCCCCTTGAATGACATCACAGTTAAAAATCGATACCCACTGCCACTGATGTCCTCGGTTTTCAACCAGTTGCAACAAGCCAAAATATTCACCAAGCTCGACCTCCGAAACGCTTATCACCTCATCCGAATCCGCGATGGGGATGAATGGAAGACAGGATTCAACACCCCCCGGGGACATTACGAGTACCTCGTTATGCCTTTCGGACTCACCAATGCACCAGCAGTATTCCAGGCCATGATTAATGAGGTACTAAAGGACTTTATTGATCACTTCGTGTACGTTTACTTGGACGACATACTAATATACTCTCCTGACCTAACGAGCCATCGAGACCACGTAAGCCGAGTCCTGCAACGCCTCCTGGATCATCACCTGTACGTGAAAGCTGAGAAGAGCCTGTTTCACGTCAACACCATCTCCTTCCTGGGATTCGTCGTATCACCTGGAAAAGTAGAAATGGAGGCAGACAAGGTCAGCGCCGTACGAGAGTGGCCCACGCCGGACTCTCGGCAAAAAGTTCAACAATTCCTCGGATTCGCTAACTTCTACCGTCGTTTCATAAGAAACTTCAGCACCATTGCCGCTCCCCTACACGCCTTGACCTCCCCACAGGTCCGGTTCATGTGGAACCCAGAAGCCGAAAAGGCATTCAGAGACTTAAAAGCACGATTCACCAATGCCCCAATCCTCAGAGTTCCTGACCCCAAACGCCAGTTCGTGGTGGAGGTAGACGCCTCCAGCATTGGAATTGGGGCAGTTCTGTCTCAGCGATGTCAAGAGGATGGCAAGACACATCCCTGCGCCTTCCTCTCACGCAAATTATCCAAAGCTGAACGCAATTATTCGGTCGGAGATCGGGAGCTTCTCGCCGTAAAGGTGGCTCTTGAAGAATGGAGACACTGGTTGGAAGGCGCCGAACTCCCTTTTGTGATCTGGACCGATCACCGAAATCTGGAATACTTACGCCAGGCCAAAAGACTCAACCCTCGACAAGCCAGATGGTCCTTGTTTTTCAACCGCTTCGTATTCTCTCTGACTTACAGACCAGGCAGCAAAAACGTCAAGGCGGATGCGTTATCAAGAGTCCACGAATCCGAGCCCTTGGAAGCCGAGCCTGAGACCATCCTGCCCCGGGACTGCATAGTTGGAGCCATGAGATGGCAAATTGAGGACGATGTCAAGGAGGCACTTCGCAACGTCACTCCCCCCACGTCTTGCCCGCCACGTCGTCCCGGTTCATCGTTGATCCCTCGCTAATTGATGATTTTTACGCTGAATACCCTGACATTCCTGGGCCGTCAAGAGCCGGCCGTTGAGGGGGGGGTACTGTCACGCCGCCACCGGCGTGGCGGTTCATGCTTTTATTATTGTGTCCCTGTTTCCTGTCTTACCTTGAAAATCTAACTCTCATCTCACCCCAGGTCACTTGCCCTTCCTGCCGCTCCATAATTACCGGTCCCCGCCCTTGATTATCACCACCTGCCACCAATCACCTACAGCAATAAAAGCCACCTGCAATCTCCCCTCAGTGCCGAAGTGTCACAGTCAGTGCATGGAGGCGTCCCACAGTCCTTATGTCCTCGTTCATGTTGCCAAGTGTTTTTGCCTACCACTATTATATTTATAATATCCCTTTTAGCACATTAACGATCGGGGTGGAGACCCAAGTGCTCGCATCACGTCGCATCCGCCATGTGGAGACTAGCGCGTGACTAGCATGCTACATTTAATAGTAATTAATAGAAATTTAGATTTTTGATTGGTCATGATTGAAGTCAGCTGTGATCACTCATACAGTGGTGCAGCTCTACCATTCGCAGACACTACCATTACTAATACCGAGTCTAACCCGCCCCCGCGCAGTTACCCGAGGTACAACGCAGGATTTACGCCAGTCACAAAAATAGAGTCCAAAATGTTTGACTCTAGCTCATTTGAATATATTTTGAGTCAAAATTAAACATGCAATTATGTTTAAAGGGGCATGACGCAACTTAAGACTCAAATTGGAGTTCTAAAATAACCATATTTTGCACCCGCTCGTGTTTTAAGAATTGTATAATGGACAGGACGCACTACTGTGGCACAATGACTGTTGCCACTATTTTCCTGTAAAGTGACGTCATGCTCATGATCCTGGCTGTGTGCACGTTGCTGGCGTCAGGGCTCCAGGTGGAGGACTGGAACTGTCACTTGCCTTCAGTGCCAGTTGGCGTGGGTTAATTTCTCCGCCTGGGCGACCATGCATGTCTTACATGATGTGAGTGAGTGAGTGAGGGGTATATATATTTAAAAAAAAAAAAAAAAAAAAGTCACTGGCGTCCAGTCCACGTTTCACAAGAGGGGTTGCAAATGTGCAAAACCGCTGAATCCTGCGTCATGGGCCTTTAAAGGCTCGGTTTGCCAGTTTCATTCAGGAAAATGCACTTTTTAAATACAGGATCTACACACTTTAACTTTTTCTCAGTCTACACATCTGGTGTTATGGTGATTTCTGGTGGTGATTTTGCCTACCCCCTGACACGACTCGACCGAGTCTATGAAAAACAGATCCCAGAAAGGTAGGCTCAGAGAAGAAAAACAATGTCGATTTATTCTTTGGTTAAACCGAAGAAGCAAATCTTGCTCGCAGGCAAGATAACGAGAATCACAAAAAACACTTGCACACAGCAAGGAACCCGAAGGTAACAGAAAACACTTGCAAAAGGCAAGGAGCACGAATATAACAAAAAACACTTGCAAAAGGCAAGGAGCACGAAGGTAACACATAACACTAGCAAACGGCACGGAACGCGAATGTAACATAAAACACTTGCAAAAGGCAAGGAACGCGAATGTAACAAAAAACACTTGCAAAAGGCAAGGACAGAATAGTAAACACAAAACACTTGCACCCGGCAAGGACTACACGAAATAGAATGCGGAAACAATCAAAGGCGGAGTAAACAACAGAAAGCGACGCGGATATACACACGTGAATACAGAATTAACCGAGGACAAAAACAGATACTATGATTTTACCAAACAGGAGAACGCGGAGAACACTTGGACACAATGGTGAGCAAATAATAATCCGACAGCTGTCAGTGCTGTTCGGAGTCCTTTTAAAGCCTTGATTACCAACGCGTTGCAGGTGCGGCGCTGGGGAACGCCCCCCTCGTTACAGGCACTGAAAGAGACAAGCACAACAGGGCTGAGAACCGAACCATGACACCCCCCAAGCCTGTATTTTGCCATTTTGTGTTTTTGTTTTGTAAACAGCGGGACGTTTCTGTGGAAAGACAGTGTTTACACCCCTCCAGCCACGGATTATAATTTTTTCACTCACTCACTCACTCACTCACTCACTCACTCACTCACTCACTCACTCACTCACTCACTCACTCACTCACAGAAGCTTACATGTGTGAATGAGTGAGTGGAAAAAACCCCAACACAAAATGACAAAATACAGGCTGGGGAGGTGGGGGGTTTAGGACAAAATCACCACCAGACATTAAGAGAAGCCCAGATCTGTATATTGAGAAGTAGTTTGTTTGTTTAAATCCTGTATTTAAAAAGTGCCTTTTGCTGAGTGAAACCGGCAGACTGGGCCTTTAACTGTATTTTTTTTTTTTTTTTTTTAAAGAACCAAGATATTCATCCGCCATCCAAGAACGCTGTATGCCACAGAGGATGCTTTTGAAAAGTGTAAACATCAATTAGGTGAGAGCAAATCAAATTATTCACATCAAAGCCGTTATCAATTACGCATGAATGTTTCTTTACATTTCAGCATCAAGACTCCAGGCCAAATACAAAGGCTACCGAGCAAAGGGCGAGTTCAGAAAACAGAAGGAGGCTGGTACGTGCACGAAACGCTTCACGCGGTGATTTAGCGCGGGTACAGTAAAAATATTCCTTTTCATTTCTGTGTTTGATGACCACAGCAACGAAGATTGAGACGTGCTGGAGAGGAGTGCAGGCAAGGAAGGAGAGAGACAAAAGAGCGTGGGCTGTCAAAGTCATTAAACAGTAAGAAAACAAGCTGAGAATAACACTCGTCCCATCATCGTGAAACATTTATATGTACTGTACACCATTTTACTTTCAGATTTATCAAAGGCTACATGACCAGAGGGCAAGCAAAAGTCACAGATAACTCCGAATATTTGGCCTTTGTGAGGCAGAATTACCTGAACAGGCTCAAAGACACCTTGCCAAAGACAGTTTTGGATAAAACCACGTGGCTCTCTCCGCCGCAAGTGCTGGCCGAGGTATACAGAATGCACAAATTGAATGCATGCTATTTGACAGTCAACCTTTGCATGTTCTTCCCGGTAGACGTCGGAAATACTTCGTAAACTGCACTACCGACTCATGGTGCGAAAATACGTAAGAGGGATCACACTGCAGAGAAAAACACAGGTAGCACTTTAATCAAACATGTTAAATACAATTTTATTATTTTAGTTATTGCAGTTTTCTTTTTTTCTAGCTTCAAATGAAGTTCATTGCCAGCTCCATGTTCAAGGGGAAAAAGGAAAGTTATCCACAAAGTATTGCCCAACCTTTTGTGGAAAGCAGAATCAGTGAGTGAGATACTTGCACTGTTTGTCCCGGAAAATAAGAATGTGATTCATGAAAACAATTAGTTTATCCATCCATTTTAATTTCGAGTACGATTGTCAAAAACTTTTATTTATTTATTTATTTTTTTTAATTTTTTTTGTCTTGGGCCACTTTCCTCCTGAGAACGCCCCAAAATGTTTGATCAAATACATGTACACAACAAATTGATAGTTTTGAAATCAAAGCCAGGTACTTTTACTTACTTTTATTAAAAGCTGTTTTCAAAACATTTTCCTTACAGTAATATATAGCCCTACGAGTCTTAACATGGTATTATGACTAATATTACACTTGTGGAATATGAATTAAGCAGTAAAATCCACTCATTTTTATCCATCTCAGGGGGGCGGTCATTTTGCAACTAGCTGTTGACTGAAAATGTCATCACAGCTGCTCAGAGCGCAGGTAACGACCAATCATGGCTCAGCTTGCGAATGTCTCACGGCCAAACTGAAAACACAGGTGAGCTGTGATTGGTCGTTCCTTGAGCACTGAGCAGCTGTGAAGTCATTTTCAGTTAACAGCTAGTTGCACTTTGCCTCCTTTTCTTACCCAGGACAGTTTGATGATCAAATATTTAGGATTATTATAGTAAAAACATTAAAAAAAATGCATGCAATATCTCAACATTATAAAAAAGTGAAGAAAGTTTGCAATTTGGGTATTTTAACAAGCATATTTTAACAAGCAACATGACGTCAATGCACATAATTTGATTTTGCAGGCCACGTAAAATGATGTGGCAGGCCAGATCGGGTCCCGAGCCTTAAGTTTGACATCTGTCGCTGAGAGCAACATCGGGCCTGTGGGCCACATTGTCTTGCTCTATTTTTTTTAACTTGGCCTACTGATAATTTATTATTAAGAGTGCCATATAGTTTATTGCATTGAATTAGGCGTTATTTCCCCCCTACCAATATTTCAAAATGCCCATTTTTAAAATCCATTTCCCATCACATTTAAATCATTAAATACTCAGTATGCAACAATTGAAAGATTAGTAAAATAAAAATAAGATAATCAGTTATTTATAACTAAATTGATCAGAAATAAATGAATAAAAAGAACAAATTTTGCATAATTTAATTGCTAAAATATTATACTGTACTATTTTACATAAACATTGAATTATATTTTTAACCACATTCACGAATGACCTGATGTGTAAAAAAAAAAAAAAAAAATCAAATTAATTTAAGAGCAGAGGCCACCAATACAGTGCCTGTTCTATAGTTCACCAGTGATACATTGGACACAGTGATTTCCTAGGATGTTGTAGAAGTAACTATTTCAAAAATGTGAACACTTGCAATTTCCATTGTAATGCAAAGTCCAAAAAATCAGCATATCACGCACAACTAAAAGACCTCCTCTCATAATTGATGCCTCCATACAATAATTGGGAAGTACACGCCTCCGGACAGACTCTTACTCTGTATTGTTTTAGGTGATCAAGACATCAATGTGAGGGTCCTGCAAATGATTCGCAATGAGCACATCAAGGTAAAAAAAAAAAATGCTTTTTTGAATTGACCATAATCAAATCCATGATGCTTGCTGTGATAGTGCCTGTATTTAGGGATGGGCGAGTACCGATACCAGGTATCCTAACAGATTCGCCATCCTATTGTGGCTGTTTCATGATCAATAAGTAGAAATTACTCATTTAAAAAAAATTTAATTTGTCATTAATTTCATGCAATTTTAAGGATAAAATGCTATATTGAGATATGTACACCCATAATACTACTGGGTAAAAATAATCCAATA
The DNA here is from genome assembly GCF_051991245.1 of Festucalex cinctus. NCBI lineage: Eukaryota > Metazoa > Chordata > Actinopteri > Syngnathiformes > Syngnathidae > Festucalex > Festucalex cinctus. The sequence continues at coordinate 6,166,490 of NC_135415.1, forward strand.
TTGGTCAAAATTGGAGCAACCTGCTACTTGGATCAATTAGACCCAACATTAGGTTGTTTTGTTTCAAGTTCTGTTGTTTTTTTTTAAATAAAAAAAAATAGGTTGTTGTGTACCTTCTTGTTGTTGTTATTGTTTTTTTTGTTTTGTTTTGTTTTTAATTTATTTTTTTTGTACAAAACAACCCAGAAAGTTGGGTCTATTTTTTTGGGACCGCTACTTCGTCAATTTGATCCAACTTTGGGTTGTTTTGTTTCAAGTACTGTTGTTGGTTTTTTAAATAAAATTAAAAAAAAAAAGGTCGTTGTGTACCTTGTTGTTGTTGTTGTTGTTGTTTGTAATTACGAAAAAAGGTTGTTTTGTACAAAACAACCCAGAAATCTGGGTCTAATTTTTTGGGACCCGCTACTTGGGTCAATTTGACCCAACTTTGGGTTGTTTTGTTTCAAGTTCTGTTGTTGTTGTTTTTAAATACAAAAAACTTGTTGTGTACCTTGTTGTTGTTGCTGTTTTGTTTTTTGTTTTGTTTTGTTTTTAATAGTTGTGTACCTTGTTGTTGTTGCTGTTTTTTTTTTTTTTTTTTAATATAAAAAGGGCTGTTTTGTACAAAACAACCCAAAAAGTTGGGGCTATTTTTTTGGGACCTGCCATTTGTGTCAATTTGACCCAACTTTGGGTTGTTTTGTTTCAAGTTCTGTTGTTGTTGCTGTTGTTGTTGTTGTTGTTTTTAATAGAAAAAAATAGGTTGTTGTGTACCTTTTTGTTGTTGTTGGGTTTTTTTTAATACAAAAACAAAACAATCCAGAAAGTTGAGTCTAATTTTTTGGGACCTACTACTTGTGTCAATTTGACCCAACTTTGGGTTGTTTTGTTTCAAGTTCTGTTGTTGATTTTTTAAATACAAAAAATAGGTCGTTGTGTACCTTTTTTTTTTTTTTTTTTTTTTTTAAATACAAAAAGGGTTGTTTTGTATAAAACAACCCAGAAAGTAGCGGGTCGGTCCAATTTCTGATCAATATTGGGTTATTTTTGACCCAGCAGTTTTAAGAGTGTAGGCTATATCTTCTTTTTTTTTTTTTTCTTTTTTAAATACTTCTACCTATCAAAAGTACTAGTGGAGTCTGTGACTACTCAAGAGTTGAGCACTGGTACTCATATCAGCCTGAAACAAAAATATCAAACAACCCTAAATGTATTTGTGCAGTACAGCGTCCCGATGATTAAATACGACAGGAACGGCTTCAAAACGAGGCCGCGGCAGCTCATCTTCACCCAGGTGGCGGCCTACATGGTCGAGGAGGCAAGGATCAAACAGAGGATTTTGTACACTGCTCTCACAGGTCGCCATTGTCACATCATATGACACGTCATCCATTATGATTTCCTGTTAAGCTTATGGACCGTCTCCCGTTTTTAGGGATTTCAGTCAGTAATTTGACAGACAGCATCATTGTGTTACACGTTACATGTGAGGACCCGAAAGAAAAGGTACTGAAATACAACTGGTCAAAATTCTTCTTCTGATATGATCAATGACTGAGTGACACTCATTTCAGGGAGATCTTGTACTGCAGTGCAATAATTTGTTTGAGCTGGTGACCAAACTCAGCATCATTGCTAATAAACAGAATGTGGTCAGGGTGGTTCAAGGAAGGTAAGTCACAAAATGGCAAAAATAATAAGTACATTCACAATGATACAATATGTGTATGCTGATATTTGCATTGGGACGCAGCATCAAGATACAAATCCAGGCAGGAAAAGAGAGTGTGGTAGAATTCGGCACAGGTCCGGAGCCGAATGTGTACAAGGCCAAGAACGGACACCTCATGGTGGTGCGTTTACGTTGTCGTGACAACCCGTTGAACCAAATGTGGCAGTGCTTTTGAGTTTTCGGCAGGGGATCAGCAACACTTGTCATTTCAGGTCGCCACTCGGGCCAGGCCGAGGTAACGCGACGGGCCGAGGAGACACATTTCATCAGATACCCCAAAGCTGGATCAGCGTGGCCACTGGATACACATTTGACCTCAGTTATGCACTTTAAGATGGGCCTATTTGATGGATGACATATCACTGATTAAAATTACATTGTGCTAAAGTTTTTAATGAAATGTGTACAGTAGCTTTGTTTGCTAGCGATTAGAACACAGAAAATAATAAAAGCAATTAATACAGTTGTATAAATTTATTTGAGATGTATAAATATAAAACATGTATTTGTTCACTTCTGTACAATAAATCTAGGAGTGATTGTTACACATAATTCAGAACTGTGCAAAACTGAACTTATAATTCCTGTGTGCTGATCTCTGATTACACTCATTCGCACCAACCTCAGCATCTTCCTTATCAAGTCCATGCAACACCTCAAGTGAGGATTCAAGTTGCCGCCAGAGGAAAAAAGAAAACATGGTGCCAACAGAACCTAAACAAGTGTTTAATAAACTAAATATGGTGGAAGGATTATTAGGAAACATTTTATCCACCTATGTATCAATTGAAACACATTTAAAAAAAAAAAAAAAAAAAAAAAAAAAAAAAAAAAGAGATCAAAACAGTGCCATCTTGTGGTCTCTTCGTGATTAACACTTGGGTCATTCACCGAATGATCAGTGAAGAAATCAAAGCCACGTGATAGAAAAGATTACGAGATACATTTGTAGCTGCTTACATCTTAATTCCTTATCTCCTTAGGACCACTTGTGATAAATACACAAACAACGTTAGATGAAACTACTCTGAAAAACCAACAACAATTATGAACTTCTTCACACCAAACGGGAACCGTGACACAAGGGAACATTGCAGTCATTCAGTCAGACCACAACAAAGACGACAGTGGACAAAAACTGCACAGCTACACACTAATACAGTCTCCTGGTAATGAATGTAAGAGAGGTGTAAGGCACGGGTGCGGTGCGGTGGAAGGCCTCAGCGAAGACGAGCGGGGAGGTCACTGGTGGTGGTGTGTGCGGTCGTCGGGTCGCTTGATGTGGATTCGACGAACTCGATCGATTCGTTCTCGCTCGTCGTCCTCGTCCAGGTGATGGGATCGTCCGGCGGCGCCCCCTGTTGCCTCCAGCAGAGCGTTGTCTGGCCCCCTCCCGTCGTGGGATTCGTAGAGGAGGATGTTGAGGGTCTCCTCATAGATGCGAGCTTCAGGGAACTCCACCTAGTAGACAAATGCAATGGTGTATATAAAAGATTAACTCTTTTACTGCCACACGTTATCAAAAAAAAAAACTTTAATATGACAAAGGCTTTCATCCTTGAAAACGTTCTGTTTCATCAAATTTCATACACATTGAGACCACTGAAAAGAGATACAATTCTGCCATCTGCTGGCTATAGATAGTGAGGTTTTTTGATTCCACAACTCATAGACCAGGTAGCACGTGCTGCACTGAGACGGTGAACTGTCTAGTGATTTAAAAAAAAAAAAAATGAAAAAAAAAAGTGGTTGACATAATTTAATGTTTATGGCGGCATACATCTTGATTTTACTAATCGTTATTAAACGTTTTTGGCGGTCAAAGAGTTAGAGAACATTTATTCAGTTAGTGATGGACAAATGAAGTTCCATGAAGCGCTTGTGATATTTTTTGTCACCTCTAGATGGCACTCTTGGTTGAAAGATGCAGTGGAAAGTTGATCAATTTCCATTGCACTAGCCTTTAAAAAAAAAAAAAAATCTTTAACCAAGAGCACCATCTAGAGGAGTCAAAAATATTGCTTCATAAAGCTTCATGCTCCCATTCACTCGCGTCAGGTACTTCCGGGTGGCAGAAAGTGATTGATTGCAACTGATTTCTACTGAAAATGATATGAACTTCACAACAAGACAATGTTTTGGTAAGCAGCCATGGCTGTTCAGTTGTTTATGTCTCTTGTATGCTTTGCAACTGTATTCAATTTTGTTGCACCTTGTGGTGCAACAACAACAACGGTATTCTGATTCCGTTCTGATTCTGCGAGCCTGCTAGTTAACATCAGCTATATAGCAGAGATGTAACGTTAATGGCAATATCGTGATGTCGCGATATAAAAAAAAAAAAAAATTGTCATATATCTTCATGTCACAATATTAAAAGCAAGACATTTCCATTTGTGCAGTTCTAGCACCCTCCCGTGGCTAGTTTTTTAAGTGCAGGTTAATTTTCACAAGGCATGTTATGGCCTTTCTTTGTTTAAAATCCACATTAATGGTCAGATGAAGAGTCACATAATATTCTTGTGAACTGAGTCGATATGTGGAGGAACTCAATTTGTGCTTGTATTAGAAAGGAAGTGCCTCAATATGAAGTGTTATTAGAGACTAGGTGTTTATTATGCAATGTTGTAATGTACAAAAGCACAATATTGTGTCTTTTTATTATTAGCTTTTTTTTTTTTTTTTTTTTTTTTAAATACAATATTGTGACCTTTTTTTGGCATCACCAACCTCCCCAAAATATCGTGATAAGTATTGAATCGTGTTGTTTAGATATCGGTAAATCCCTTCTATGTAGCATACTATCCATCGTGTGCCTTGCCTATCCATTTCACCTGTCAAAGAGCATGTTATTGCTAATAATCCAAGCAAGACAAAGGCCAATTAATTATCCAGTCCCTCTATAATAATGTTAAAATATATGTAAAATTCCACATCTATTTTTTTTAATAGAATTGGACCAACTTACCTGTTGACCTTTTTCTACTTACTTCACATTCAACCGCATGTGGATCATTGATGGAAAATAAATAATATTCTTAAAATTAAAGACACATTTTGACTAAAAATAAAATACTGCAGTTCATAAAACACATTATAATACAAACAAAATGCTTAAATTTAGGGGGGGGAAAAAAAAAGTTAAAAATTAAATCAAAACAAATTCAAAGGATATAAATATTGTAAATATGAAATATGCATTCAGATAAATAATCTTAACATTGATTCAAATTAATTACACGTATTAAAGAAAAACTAAAATTTACAACAAAAATATTCACAAAATACAATGAAAAAAATACTGCAATAAAAAATACATTTGAATAAATTCCTATAGGCTTAAAATACAATTAAGATGTTCATTCAGACAACTGATATAAAAATGTAAGGATTTTTTTTTTTTAAATATATTATTAATGATTTATGGTACATATTTATTTCTGGAGAAATTAATAGTAATAAAAACAAATACTCAAATGAAACAATAGAAATAATAAAATGAAAATAAAACAAAAACATTTTTGTGGTAGAAATCATCAGAATATAAATTTCAATAGCAGCAGAGAAGAATGTTAAAATCACCCAATCAACCCTTTTAGCCTGATTTCTCAACTGGTCTGCTTTGCTCAAATGACAGGAAAGTATTTGTGACATCATGGAGAAGAAAAAGGGTCTATAAGTGTGCAAACTATTCACCTTTGTCTGCTTCTTTTCGGTGGCATAAACGATGGAGGTGCAGCACACTTCAGCTATCTTACGGCCTTGCCCGTAGAAGGACCAGCAGCAGATCTCATCCCCGATCACGTCTTTGATGAAGAGGACACGCCCATTGAACCGCAACGACAGCTTGTCAAACAGCTCAATATTTTTCAGCATGTTGTCATCTGAATTGCTGAGGGAAGAAAAAAAACACGCTCATACATAATTCTTGTATATATCCAGTTTGAATCATGAGCAGCGCTCCTATGGAAGTGTCAAGAGCTTCAAAATTGGAGAAGACCTCACCTGGTGTAGGAATATTTGTTATTGCTTCTGTTATACAGCAGTTTGACTGTAGGCTGGGAAGAAACGGAAATATGGTTAAAAGTAAAAGGCAAAAAGGTTGTGATTTGGAATATTTATGCTAGATACCTTATTTGAAGTCGCAATGAGCTTCTGCTCCTCCTTGGATGATGTCATCAGAGGCACTTTACATAGAGGCTCATACGTTTCTTTGTTCTGCAGGACAAAAAACAAACAAAAACAAATCACTTTCAGCGCAAACGGCGCCTGGCCAAACATGTGAAGTACAATACCATTTATATTAAAAAAGAGAGAGAAAAAAAAAAAAAAGGGGGCGTGGCCAATGTCTGCAGTCAACTGTGTAATAGGAAGTACCTGCAAGGCGGCCGTGCATTCATCGGCGAGGCCTTGGACAAGATAATACTTGGCTTCTGCAAGCAGCTCCTCAGTTTCCCGCCGGCTGTCTGGCAACGGCACTGCTCCATCTCGCAGGTAGTTCAGAATCGTGCCGAAGTGTTTGCCACAGCGATCAATCAAAATCCAACCTTTACAAAAAACATCAAACTGTGTGTTACCAAAAAAAAAAAATCATTGGTTGTCGCAGTCTATTTTTTTGGCAAAAAATGTGCTTCAATGAACATTTCATGTGTTGTATTGTCTTTGTCAACCTGGATCCTGGAACAGATTGTGCGCAACTTTGGGAGTCCATTGTATTTACTTTGGTTCTTGGATTACAGCCCATACTTCATTCTATTTGGTTAATAACTAATTGGTGTGTGATTCATCTTTATTTCCTTTGAACTTTCCTCTGGTCTGCTGACCTTCTGACCTTAACGACTCTGGCGAGACTTAAGTATCTCAATCAATCAATCAATCAATCAAACTTTATTTATATAGCACCTTTCAAACATTCAAAATGCAACTCAAAGTGCTGAACATTCATAATACAATAAGAAGAAAAAAGCCACCCCTCCACCCCACATTCCCATGATCGCACCCACAGACACACCCAAAACACAACAGGCACACGAAAACCACAACATGGCGGGGCACAGAAGTACCCTGTAAGGAAAGGCACCCAGGAGGAGTTCGTCCACAGTGAGAGGGATGAAGACCAGCCATCCCCCATAAGAAAACACTGGAGCTAAAAATTTAATAACTACCAAATAAAAACATTTAAACAATAAAAGAAAAGTTAAACACTATAAAAATTAAAATGATTAAATAAATAAAAGTGGATAAAAAGAAAAAAAAAGAAAAAAATCAATCAAATACCAAACTAAAAAAGTAAGTCTTAAGCCTCCTCTTAAAAACATCAAAATTCTCTGCAGACCTGTGTAAGGTGAAGGGTAATGGGATTTTTCGTAGGTTTTAGGTGAATTAATGAGCACAAATTCACATGCACACACAAAAAAATAAAATAAAAAGAGAGCAATAATGATGATATGTTGAATCTGCAAGACTGCCGAATGAACAATTCTGAGCTCTCAAAAAAATAAAAAAAAGATTTGGTGAATTTACTCCTCTATTGCCCTGTGCTTGACTATTTTGAATTTTGACTATTTTAAGTGTGCTGTATTCCAGGTCTGTCAGGCTTGGTGGTCACTATAAAATACTCCACTACCTAAATTGTTTAAGATTGTATGTCAGATTTTTTTTTGCCCAGAAGACTTTTCTAGTTCATCCATTTGCCGAGCAGCTCACCTTCGCTGTCAGTGAGGACCTCCATCCTGCCACTGAACATGGCTTTAAGCATGGTGTCTTGCTTGGTCAGCGTCTGCATCGTTGTGTAGTACAGGGCCCCGCCCACATTTAACTTCACATATTTTGAGCTGGGGCTGGAACCTTTGAAGGATGTGGTCCGGGTTGTTGCTGCCGGCACTGCCGAGCTCACGGCACTCTCTCCTGACATCTCTTCCTGGAACACAACCACACAGAACAATCGTGGTTGCACCGCCCCTCTCAACGTTTCCAAGTGTTAACAATGTTGAGACAGTCAGCCAAACTCCTTTTCATGAGCCAGGAAAGGTGAGCGTCCTTGCCCCTTTATTAACTTCCACACGTTGACAAAAATGAATTGGAGTAAAACTATAATAGAAAAGTGGATAAAAGAAAAGAAATAGGCCATTACGAATGCGATACATCACACACGACTATATCTAAACTCACAAACATCGCCAAATGTAATTAAACGCCATGCATTATATCGCATTAACATACAAACATTATGCAATACTCACAGCCGTGTTCTGAAGAGATCGCATGAACCGACGAGGACACAAAAACACGCAAGTAGCAAACTTGCAGTCAATGTTTGTTTATAATCCGTAGGCTACTTCCTGTTTCTGATGTGCCTCACCCTTATGCAGTATGAGGAAAAAGCATGTGAACCCTTCGGAATGAAATTAGTTATGTTCTGATCTTCATCTAACCACAAGAATAAACCAAACCACAAGAATAAAATTACTTAATGCAATACCACACAAACAATTGTTTTCACATTTTTATTGAAAGTAATGTAAACATTTAAAGAACAGTGAGGTAAAAGTAAGTGAACCATTGGATTCACCAACTTGTCTTGGCTCCATTGGTAGCAATAGCCTCAACAAAGACAACTGGGTTTAGGTCAAGACTATGACTGGGAGGAGCTCTAGAAAATGTTGCACCACCCATCCTCTTTGAAACTTGATAGACAGATGGCCTCAAGTTCTTCTGCAAAATATCTTGATAACCATGTGAATTCATTTATCCAGCATGCCCACACCATGATGCGCCATCCACCATGCTTTACAGTTGGGACAAGATATTGATGTTGGCATGCTGCGCCATTTTCTACTCTACGTCTTTGTGTGTTTCTCTATCCAGTATTTTGCCAGTAGTGGAAGTTCCAAGCGCTCTTTAGCAAACTTCAAACGTTCAGTTAGATGAAGATCAGACCATATTTTATGACATTATTATTCTCCAACTGTATGTTTGTAAGAGATGACTGAGTAATGACACAATCAATGGCAGAAGACTGGTACAATGTTAAGTTATTTTAAATTCCCAGACAAATAAATATGTTAGTTTAATTATAATTGCGTATTCCATCTCTTTGTGGAGGATTTACAATTAGGACCTGACTGGACTTGCCCATTTCTTAGTTAGGTTTGGTGGCTACTATGCTCAAAGTCTTCATTTCCCTTTCTTCATTTCGTCCACGGTGAGTGTTTCGATTAAAAAAGAAATCGCAGCGACGAATGGAAAATGTGGGGCATTGAAGACTATATCACAGATTGCCTATTGTTTTAGTGATCAGGATATGCGCTTTGGGTTGGTCATCTCCTGTCCAACAATTAAATCATGAAGTAATTTGATTAGGGCTAACGCGCTAGCTCGTGGCTATAAGGTCAAACAAGGGGAGGAAGGGGATCCATAATGACGATAGGAATTGATATAGCGTTCCCTGCACAAATCTAGCAGTGGCGTTGAGAGAAGATTTAAATTTAAAATAGTATCATATTTACCATAGAAGCCACGGCAGACTTGGAAAATGTAGCTTGCTAACCTACGTCAGCTTTTACGCACTTCCTTCCGGTCCATGGTTACGCAGTTGAAAATGACGTCAACATTCTGTTACTCCTTAAAGGCACACATTATTTTGGCTTGTAACGTCGTAAACAATTTACACTTACAATCAAAACAACTTAGTGTGTAATTGGTTTAATTTCTAAATTGTTATCGTCAAAATATTTCTGCTATGGAGGCGTAACAGGAATAATGTCCTTTTACGTACCGCGCTAATAAGGTTAATTCACCACCCAATAAACTGAGATGAATTTTAGTATTATCAGGGTGACGTTTTTTTTTTTTTTTTTTTAATTATTATCATTATTTTTCAGATTACGCAGTATGTAATAGGTAAATATTACGCCTGAATTATGCGTAGTGCTACCCGGAAATAATTCAATGCGACACCGTAGATTAATGGTTTCGGGTCGTGTTCGGCTCTCCTCTCATTGTTTACATGTTAAAATGATATACAGCCCCTGTTTCTGAGCCTGTCATCGGCAAAGGATTAACAGTAATCTTGAAGCGATCATAATGATCAAGAAAACAACGTGAGAAGCTCAACTGTGAGACGATATTTATGCAGAATTGCCTGGAACTAGCCGTGGATGCTAACTATCTGAGCTCCGCTATCAGTGTGTTGCGCGTTTATCCAGAGATGACGAGTTAGTCCACATTGTTGATCAGCTTTTGCTGCTGTCGGGAACCCAGAGACAAAAACACCACTATGGAGGTATAGCACCGGGTGAGCCTTCTGGCACATATACGATCTTATCACGGGAACTTCTGTTCAGTGCAGGTGAGTGTTGTGACTTGTGAAGTGATGTCAACATCTTTACTTCAACAGCACCGTGTGCGATATGGCACAAAAATGTAAGCAATTACATGCCCTCTTCCTTAGGGTGCACAATGTTTAGTGCGCCTCAAAGCTCGAAGTCTGAATTCCTGGATAAAGCCAGGCAGGCCAGAGAGGAGAGGAAAGGGCAGAAGGAGAAGGAGAGAGCAGCAGTCCTCATCCAAGCCTTGGTCAGACGATTTCTATGCCGCTGCAGACTCCAGAAACAGATAAGGTTCTTCTCTATTGCATTCTTGCAAAACATACAGTGCTTCACTAATGTATCTCCTGTATCAATTTAATATTTTGCATGATTTTGTTTCACCAGGAAAGCTGTTGATGACTATTTTGAGTCTTCGGCTGCAACATCAAAAAGAAATGCACTTTCAATTTTTAAAATTGCTCGTGAATTACTATTCATTTTCCACTCGGAGGATAAGTTGGTGAGTGTAACCAAGAACAATATTGTTTATTTTTCTAGCTTTGGACCAGTTTTGTGGGTTTTTTTCCCCCCTCATTCCCCCCCCTCATGTCATTATATACAATGACCAGTGACCAGCCACAAAATTAGGTACACATCACATATTTAGAGCAATGCACAAGTTGTGTTTAAAGGCCCAGTCTGCCGGTTTCACTCAGGAAAATTGACTTTTTAAATACAGAATTTAAACAAACAAACTACTTCTCAGTTTACAGATCTGGGCTTCGCTTCATGTCTGGTGGTGGTGATTTTGTCCTAACCCCCACCCCTCCAGGGGCTGTATTTTGCCATTTCCGCGATTGGCTGAAGGGGTGTAAACAATGTCTTTCCACAGAAACGTCTCGATGTTTACAAAAAAACACAAAACATAAAATTTCTTTACAAAGAAAATAATGCCCAGTTTTATTTTATGTGATTGATTAATAATTAACTATTGCACGATAATGAAGGTGATTTCTAATATTTTAATTACCTCATTTGACCAAATACTTGAAACATATCTTGATGTTGTGCAGTTCTACACCAATACAAATTACATATTAATAAAAAATACAAATAAGCGTTATTATCTGAAATCAGAATCTCACATTGAATCTAATTTCATCAAGTTGTCATTCAAGTTGTGGCAGATGTTGCGGACTATTTTTAATCTTTATTTATGCTTTTTGGACAGAGGTTTGAAAAGCTTTGTAGGGCTATTCTTGCCAGCATGGAAGTTGAAAACGAGCCAAAAGTAAGTCTTGTTATGTTAATTTCCTTGCCAAACAACTTGACATGTGAGTTTATGTCATATTGATTGCTTTCACTTTTGGCTCTCAGGTCTGGTATGTGTCTTTGGCACTCTCCAAAGATCTCACAATCCCATGGCTAAAACAGATTAAAGATGTGCTATGGACCTGTTGTCAACTACTGAAAAACTTAAAGGTTAGTCAAGGCTTGAAAATCAGTCAACACAATATTGAAGACATTATGTCACGTGACGTATTTATTTTATGATTCCCAGCCTGATATACTGCAGGACAACAAATTGGTAACGCTGTACCTCACAATGCTGGTCACATTCACAGACACATCAACATGGCGAATTGTGAGAGGGAAGGGTAGGTCAGGAGCCACGCGAGCAATATTGTTTGATCTGGTCATGTCAGGCATAACATTTTCATTTTTTTCACCCTCCTCTTTGTTTTAGGAGAAGCTCTCAGACCTGCTTTGACGAGAATCTGTGAGAATATCATGGGTTATCTCAATCAGAAGGGATTCTATTCAACACTACAGGTTCTGTATCACATGGCAAATTATGAAGTTATCTACGCAAAGAAATGAAATATAATATGTGTCCACAATTTTGCAAAACTGCAGAAATTCTAAATATTTGCTCCCTATGACATAGTTTCTTAAGACTATACAGTGTCAATCAACAAAATATATAAATATTAGAAAGTTGTACCACATATTTTTGAATTAAGACATCTTCAAGTGTCTTAATCAAAACTGTATGACTGCGTCTTTTTAAAGGCAGAGTTATTTTTTATTCAGGTTCTATAGTAGATTTCATTATCTTGTGCAAGTGAACCAAATAAGGGTATACTTTCTTCTTTAGAAATTTCTTTTATTACTGAATTGTGTCACCGTTTTTGTCTATACAGTACTCCCAGCTGCCATTAAGGACATATTTCTCTCTTTTTCAGATTTTGCTAACTAATGGCTTGGCACGTTCGAAACCAGCTCTCTCAAAAGGCACTTTAACAGCTATATTTACTCTGTCACTAAGGTGAGTGAGGTGAGATAGAGTTAGTTGGGAAAAATACAGATTGATTGTGCAATTATTGTCAAAATGATAATTATAATATTTTTATTAGTACTGTAAACATGGTTATTGATTATCATGTTAGATAAAACATCTGTATTTTTATCACAATTTTTCAAGAAAAAACATGTAAAGAGATTTCAGTCCAAAATGAAACTTAAAAAAAATCAATAGATCACAATTTTAAAATAAAAGTAAAATTTACCAAGGATTCACTGAATAAATATTTTATTGTTTAACTCATTCACTCCCAACCATGTTCACAGAAGCGATCCCGTTCGCTCCCGGCGGTTTTACTGGATTTTGATTGATTTTGCAAGGCCCACAGAATATTGTGTTCTATTGCTATAAAATCATTGAACCGATCAAAAGAAAGATTAAAGTCTCTTCTTTCATCAGGAAAAAAAATATATATTTCTGTCTACGTTTTACAGCAATTAGCATTAGGATATAGCTAAGTTTCATCATTATTCACAAATCTCTTTAGAATTGTGAGTGATTGAGCTTTTTTCCAACATGGCCCTGGTTGATCTCCTTTGCTCTGCTGCCACCTGCTGGCCGTTTGTGTAATAACTAACATTTCTGCAACCGTTCTTTGCAGTTGAGAGGCTGCATCAAAGCCTTCTGTATGCTCTAGCATTAAAAAAAATGGATAAATACGTCTTTGGGACACTTAAAATATTTAAAATAGAAAGTATTTATATGTTTTTGGGGGCGAATGAGTTAAAGTCACTTCCTCTGAGTCTGAAACAAATCCACACAATGTTGTTGATCTCATTTGAGGCACTAGCTTCTCACCATGATGCTGCTCATCTTCAAGTTTTTGCTGTACTTTCTCTCAGGGTGCACTCACTATTTCGGTATCCTAATGAAGTCTTGCTGCTGGTTGAGAAAGTGCTTGATTATATATGCAGCAGAGTACCTATTTTAGTTGCAAATAGCCTAGAGGACCAGGCTAATGTCATTTTGGCATCCAAAATCATGATCACATTTGCAATTCGATTAATTGTGCAGCAGATTGATATCAGTTTCTGCTCTGTTGTTTTTTTTTCTCTTCCTCATATCAGGCCAGTCATCGCTGCTCATTTCTCAGACAACCTGCTCAGATCATTCCTCATCCACATCATATCAGTTCCGGCTGTGACTTCGCACCTGTGTATGCTCACTCCGGAGGTATGAAAGCATAAATAACCTTCTCATTATGATAACATACTTAATGTTGGCCGTCTTGCAACAGTGCATTACTTCGATCCAGACTCATGGCCTTTTAAAGAAGTTTATCCTGTTTCTCAGCCGTGAGGAGCAGTGTTCTGATATCTGTGTGTGTCTTGAGGGGAGCCACACACTCTGCTTACTTGGTACAGTATTTGAACTATTATATTTAGTCAGGTGATGTTTTACAAGTGAGAGAATAATTCTATTCCTTTCCCCCATGTTAATTTAGGTAATCTGATTCACTTGGGCTTCCTTAATGAGCGAATCATAGAGGAAGAGACCAATCGCTTTGTGAAGGACCTGACTGACATGCTGTCCTACTGCCAGCGATATGTGTCCCAAAAGAAGTCTAACCTCACCCACTGGCACCCAGTTCTGGGATGGTTTTCCCAAACTGTTGATTATGGGTAAGAGATATTTCATTCATACTTAGCTTTACCTTGACAGAAAGTGAATATTGTAGTACTTTCAAAAGGGTAATCTACGCTTTTGACACGAGGTTCAGGTTACTGGTTTGAATCGTAGTCTTTCTGTATGGACCTAGTAGGGGTGTGAATTGCCTAGTTCCTGACAATTCGATCCGTATCACGATTCATAGGTCGCGATAGATTCGATACCGATGAATCCCAATATGAATTTACAAGCCGATTGTTGCGATTTTTTTTTAACTCAAATTTAGAGAATACCATTCAGTAAACTTGTACATGTACAATCTAAGATTTGTATGAAAATTTATTATTTATTAATCTGAAACTTCAGTTTTATAACTGTGAGCCACTGTATTTAACAAACAGGTTGTAACCTTTTTCATGTTATAACAGCATTGAAATAAAATATTAAGGCTTAATGTTCCATTAATATGACATTCTTCCATGCTTAAGGTGTGAAAGTTAGACATTTTGTTGAATATTTTTCCATCAAAAATGGATGTAAAAAAATCTACTCAGCTGCCTATTGAATCGATTCAAGAATCGCGTGCTGTATTATCGCAATATATTGCCGAATCGATTTTTTTTAACACCCCGAGACCCTACTGTTCTAATTTCAAGAAGTGTTCTTGTTTTCATTATTTTGTATCAATAACAACGCCTGAACAGGGAATTTAACCCTTGACCCTCAGATTAAAAGTCTGATGCTCTACCAACTGAGCTATCCAGGCTCTGACTTGTGCATTCTCAGTGTCTTCCTACAAACTCAAAACAAAACACAGAGTAGAGAAGGAGAGACTTGGGAGACTTTTTGAAAATCTGGAGTCGTTTAATTGATGGACTTTAGTGACTATTCTACTTTCAAGAAGTGTTCTTTGTTTCATTATTTTGTATCAATAACATCACCTGAACAGGGACTTGAACCCTGGACCCTCAGATTAAAAGTCTGATGCTCTACCAACTGAGCTATCCAGGCTCTGACTTTAGTACTCTGTGTCCTCCTACAAACTAAAAACAAAACACAGAAGTACTGACGGACTTCAATTACTGTTATACTTTAAAGAAATGCTCTTCGTTTTGGTATTTTGTCTCAATAACAACGCCTGAACAGGGACTTGAACCCTGGACCATCAGATTAAAAGTCTGATTCTCTACCAACTGAGCTATCCAGGCTCTGACTTTAGTACTCTCAGTGTCCTCCTACAAACTCAAAACAAAACACCGACTATAGGAGGGAGTTGGGAGACTTTTTGAAAATGTAGAGTAGTTTAATTGATGGACTGAAATGACTGTTCTACTTTCAAGAAGTGTTCTTTGTTTCATTATTTTGTATCAATAACAACGCCTGAACAGGGACTTGAACCCTGGACCCTCAGATTAAAAGTCTGATGCTCTACCAACTGAGCTATCCAGGCTCTGACGTAAATACTCTGTGTCCTCCTACAAACTAAAAACAAAACACAGAATAGTAGAGTTTGGGAGGGACTCGGGAGACTTTTTGAAAATATGTAGTAGTTTTATTGATGGACTTAATTGACTGTTCTACTTTCAAGAAGTGTTTTTTGTTTGATTATTTTGTATCAATAACAACGCCTGAACAGGGACTTGAACCCTGGACCCTCAGATTAAAAGTCTGATGCTCTACCAACTGAGCTATCCAGGCTCTGACTTCAGTCATCTTAGTGTCCTCCTACAAATTAAAAACAAAACAACGAGTAGAGCTGGGTTGGACTTGGGAGACTATGAACGTCTGGAGTAGTTTTATTGATGGACTTAAATGACTGTTCTACTTTCAAGAAGTGTTCTTTGTTTCATTATTTTGTATCAATAACAACACCTGAACAGGGACTTGAACCCTGGACCCTCAGATTAAAAGTCTGATGCTCTACCAACTGAGCTATCCGGACTCTGACTTGAGGATTCTCAGTGTCTTCCTACAAACTCAAAACAAAACACCAAGTAGAGAAAGAGAGACTTGGTAGACTTTTTGAAAATCTGGAGTAGTTTTATTGTTGGACTTTAGTGACTGTTTTACTTTCAAGACGTGTTCTTTGTTTCATTATTTTGTATCAATAACAACGCCTGAACAGGGACTTGAACCCTGGACCCTGAGATTAAAAGTCTGATGCTCTACCAACTGAGCTATCCAGGCTCTGACTTCAGTCATTTTAGTGTCCTCCTACAAACTAAAAACAAAACACAGAGTAGTAGAGTTTGGGAGGGACTTGGGAGACCTTTTGAAAATCTGGAGTCGTTTTATTGATGGACTTAAATGACTGTTCAACTTTCAAGAAGTGTTCTTGTATTCATTATTTTGTATCAATAACAACGCCTGAACAGGGACTTGAACCCTGGACCCTCAGATTAAAAGTCTGATGCTCTACCAACTGAGCTATCCAGGCTCTGACTTTAGTACTCTCAATGTCCTCCTACAAACTAAAAACAAAACACAGAAGTACTGACGGACTTCAATTACTGTTATACTTTAAAGAAATGCTCTTTGTTTTGGTATTTTGTCTCAATAACAACGCCTGAACAGGGACTTGAACCCTGGACCATCAGATTAAAAGTCTGATGCTCTACCAACTGAGTTATCCAGGCTCTGACTTTAGTATTCTCAGTGTTTTCCTACAAACTCAAAACAAAACACCGAGTAGTGAACGAGAGACTTGGTAGACTTTTTGAAAATCTGGAGGAGTTTTATTGATGGACTTTAGTGACTGTTCTACTTTCAAGACGTGTTCTTTGTTTCATTATTTTGTATCAATAACAATGCCGGAACAGGGACTTGAACCCTGGACCCTGAGATTAAAAGTCTGATGCTCTACCAACTGAGCTATCCAGGCTCTGACTTTAGCACTCTCAGTGTCCTCCTACAAACTAAAAACAAAACACAGAGTAGTAATGTTTGTGAGGGACTTGGGAGACTTTTTGAAAATCTGAAGGCGTTTTATTGATGGACTGAAATGACTGTTCTACTTTCAAGAAGTGTTCTTTGTTTCATTATTTTGTATCAATAACAACACCTGAACAGGGACTTGAACCCTGGACCCTCAGATTAAAAGTCTGATGCTCTACCAACTGAGCTATCCGGGCTCTGACTGGAGGATTCTCAGTGTCTTCCTACACTCAAAACAAAACACCGAGTAGAAAAGTAGAGACTTGGTAGACTTTTTGAAAATCTGGAGTAGTTTTATTGATGGACTTTAGTGACTGTTGTACTTTCAAGACGTGTTCTTTGTTTCATTATTTTGTATCAATAACAATGCCTGAACAGGGACTTGAACCCTGGACCCTCAGATTAAAAGTCTGATGCTCTACCAACTGAGCTATCCAGGCTCTGACCTTAGCACTCTCAGTGTCCTCCTACAAACTAAAAACAAAACACAGAGTAGTAATGTTTGTGAGGGACTTGGGAGACTTTGAAAATCTGGAGGCGTTTTATTGATGGACTTAAATGACTGTTCTACTTTCAAGAAGTGTTCTTGTTTTCATTATTTTGTAAAAATAACAACGCCTGAACAGGGACTTGAACCCTGGACCCTCAGATTAAAAGTCTGATGCTCTACCAACTGAGCTATCCAGGCTCTGACTTCAGCACTCTCAGTGTCCTCCTACAAACTAAAAACAAAACACAGAGTAGTAATGTTTGTGAGGGACTTGGGAGACTTTTTGAAAATCTGGAGGCGTTTTATTGATGGACTGAAATGACTGTTCTACTTTCAAGAAGTGTTCTTTGTTTCATTATTTTGTATCAATAACAACACCTGAACAGGGACTTGAACCCTGGACCCTCAGATAAAAAGTCTGATTCTCTACCAACTGAGCTATCCAGGCTCTGACTTTAGAACTCTCAGTGTCCTCCTACAAACTAAAAAAAAAAACACAGAGTAGTAATGTTTGTGAGGGACTTGGGAGGCTTTTTGAAAATCTGGAGTTGTTTTATTGATGGACTTAAATGACTCTTCTACTTTCAATAAGTGTTCTTGTTTTCATTATTTTGTATCAATAACAACGCCTGAACAGGGACTTGAACCCTGGACCCTCTGATTAAAAGTCTGATGCTCTACCAACTGAGCTATCCAGGCTCTGACTTTAGAACTCTCAGTGTCCTCCTACAAACTAAAAAAAAAAAACACAGAGTAGTAATGTTTGTGAGGGACTTGGGAGGCTTTTTGAAAATCTGGAGTCGTTTTATTGATGGACTTAAATGACTCTTCTACTTTCAAGAAGTGTTCTTGTTTTCATTATTTTGTATCAATAACAACGCCTGAACAGGGACTTGAACCCTGGACCCTCAGATTAAAAGTCTGATGCTCTACCAACTGAGCTATCCGGACTCTGACTTGAGGATTCTCAGTGTCTTCTTACAAACTCAAAACAAAACACCGAGTAGAGAGAAGAGACTTGGTAGACTTTTTGAAAATCTGGAGTAGTTTTATTGTTGGACTTTAGTGACTGTTTTACTTTCAAGACGTGTTCTTTGTTTCATTATTTTGTATCAATAACAACGCCTGAACAGGGACTTGAACCCTGGACCCTGAGATTAAAAGTCTGATGCTCTACCAACTGAGCTATCCAGGCTTTGATATTTTAGTGTCCTCCTACAAATTAAAAACAAAACAACGAGTAGAGCTGGGTTGGACTTGGGAGACTATGAACGTCTGGAGTAGTTTTATTGATGGACTTACATGACTGTTCTACTTTCACGAAGTGTTCTTTGTTTCATTAATTTGTATCAATAACAACGCCTGAACAGGGACTTGAACCCTGGACCCTGAGATTAAAAGTCTGATGCTCTACCAACTGAGCTATCCGGGCTCTGACTGGAGGATTCTCAGTGTCTTCCTACACTCAAAACAAAACACCGAGTAGAAAAGTAGAGACTTGGTAGACCTTTTGAAAATCTGGAGTAGTTTTATTGTTGGACTTTAGTGACTGTTCTACTTTCAAGACGTGTTCTTTGTTTCATTATTTTGTATCAATATCAACGCCTGAACAGGGACTTGACCCCTGGACCCTGAGATTAAAAGCCTGATGCTCTACCAACAGAGCTATCCAGTCTCTGACTTCAGTCATTTTAGTGTCCTCCTACAAACTAAAAACAAAACACAGAGTAGTAGAGTTTGGGAGGGACTTGGGAGACTTTTTGAAAATCTGGAGTCGTTTTATTGATGGACTTAAATGACTGTTCTACTTTCAAGAAGTGATCTTGTTTTCATTATTTTGTATCAATAACAACGCCTGAACAGGGACTTGAACCCTGGACCCTCAGATTAAAAGTCTGATGCTCTACCAACTGAGCTATCCAGGCTCTGACTTTAGTACTCTCAATGTCCTCCTACAAACTAAAAACAAAACACAGGGTAGTACAGTTTGGGAGGGACTTGGAAGGCTTTTTGAAAATCTGGAGTCGTTTTATTGATGGACTTAAATGACAGTTCTACTTTCAAGAAGTGTTCTTGTTTTCATTATTTTGTATCAATAACAACGCCTGAACAGGGACTTGAACCCTGGACCCTCAGATTAAAAGTCTGATGCTCTACCAACTGAGCTATCCAGGCTCTGACTTGAGAATTCTCAGTGTCTTCCTACAAACTAAAAACAAAACACAGAAGTACTGACAGACTTCAATTACTGTTATACTTTAAAGAAATGCTCTTTGTTTTGGTATTTTGTCTCAATAAAAACGCCTGAACAGGGACTTGAACCCTGGACCATCAAATTAAAAGTCTGATGCTCTACCAACTGAGCTATCCAGGATCTGACTTTAGTATTCTCAGTGTTTTCCTACAAACTCAAAACAAAACACTGAGTAGTGAACTAGAGACTTGGTAGACTTTTTGAAAATCTGGAGTAGTTTTATTGATGGACTTTAGTGACTGTTGTACTTTCAAGAAGTGTTCTTGTTTTCATTATTTTGTATCAATAACAACGCCTGAACAGGGACTTGAACCCTGGACCCTCAGATTAAAAGTCTGATGCTCTACCAACTGAGCTATCCAGGCTCTGACTTCAGCACTCTCAGTGTCCTCCTACAAACTAAAAACAAAACACAGAGTAGTAATGTTTGTGAGGGACTTGGGAGACTTTTTGAAAATCTGGAGGCGTTTTATTGATGGACTGAAATGACTGTTCTACTTTCAAGAAGTGTTCTTTGTTTCATTATTTTGTATCAATAACAACACCTGAACAGGGACTTGAACCCTGGACCCTCAGATAAAAAGTCTGATTCTCTACCAACTGAGCTATCCAGGCTCTGACTTTAGAACTCTCAGTGTCCTCCTACAAACTAAAAAAAAAAACACAGAGTAGTAATGTTTGTGAGGGACTTGGGAGGCTTTTTGAAAATCTGGAGTTGTTTTATTGATGGACTTAAATGACTCTTCTACTTTCAATAAGTGTTCTTGTTTTCATTATTTTGTATCAATAACAACGCCTGAACAGGGACTTGAACCCTGGACCCTCAGATTAAAAGTCTGATGCTCTACCAACTGAGCTATCCAGGCTCTGACTTTAGAACTCTCAGTGTCCTCCTACAAACTAAAAAAAAAAAACACAGAGTAGTAATGTTTGTGAGGGACTTGGGAGGCTTTTTGAAAATCTGGAGTGGTTTTATTGATGGACTTAAATGACTCTTCTACTTTCAAGAAGTGTTCTTGTTTTCATTATTTTGTATCAATAACAACGCCTGAACAGGGACTTGAACCCTGGACCCTCAGATTAAAAGTCTGATGCTCTACCAACTGAGCTATCCGGACTCTGACTTGAGGATTCTCAGTGTCTTCTTACAAACTCAAAACAAAACACCGAGTAGAGAAGGAGAGACTTGGTAGACTTTTTGAAAATCTGGAGTAGTTTTATTGTTGGACTTTAGTGACTGTTTTACTTTCAAGACGTGTTCTTTGTTTCATTATTTTGTATCAATAACAACGCCTGAACAGGGACTTGAACCCTGGACCCTGAGATTAAAAGTCTGATGCTCTACCAACTGAGCTATCCAGGCTTTGATATTTTAGTGTCCTCCTACAAATTAAAAACAAAACAACGAGTAGAGCTGGGTTGGACTTGGGAGACTATGAACGTCTGGAGTAGTTTTATTGATGGACTTACATGACTGTTCTACTTTCACGAAGTGTTCTTTGTTTCATTAATTTGTATCAATAACAACGCCTGAACAGGGACTTGAACCCTGGACCCTGAGATTAAAAGTCTGATGCTCTACCAACTGAGCTATCCGGGCTCTGACTGGAGGATTCTCAGTGTCTTCCTACACTCAAAACAAAACACCGAGTAGAAAAGTAGAGACTTGGTAGACCTTTTGAAAATCTGGAGTAGTTTTATTGTTGGACTTTAGTGACTGTTCTACTTTCAAGACGTGTTCTTTGTTTCATTATTTTGTATCAATATCAACGCCTGAACAGGGACTTGACCCCTGGACCCTGAGATTAAAAGCCTGATGCTCTACCAACAGAGCTATCCAGGCTCTGACTTCAGTCATTTTAGTGTCCTCCTACAAACTAAAAACAAAACACAGAGTAGTAGAGTTTGGGAGGGACTTGGGAGACTTTTTGAAAATCTGGAGTCGTTTTATTGATGGACTTAAATGACTGTTCTACTTTCAAGAAGTGATCTTGTTTTCATTATTTTGTATCAATAACAACGCCTGAACAGGGACTTGAACCCTGGACCCTCAGATTAAAAGTCTGATGCTCTACCAACTGAGCTATCCAGGCTCTGACTTTAGTACTCTCAATGTCCTCCTACAAACTAAAAACAAAACACAGGGTAGTACAGTTTGGGAGGGACTTGGAAGGCTTTTTGAAAATCTGGAGTCGTTTTATTGATGGACTTAAATGACAGTTCTACTTTCAAGAAGTGTTCTTGTTTTCATTATTTTGTATCAATAACAACGCCTGAACAGGGACTTGAACCCTGGACCCTCAGATTAAAAGTCTGATGCTCTACCAACTGAGCTATCCAGGCTCTGACTTGAGAATTCTCAGTGTCTTCCTACAAACTAAAAACAAAACACAGAAGTACTGACAGACTTCAATTACTGTTATACTTTAAAGAAATGCTCTTTGTTTTGGTATTTTGTCTCAATAAAAACGCCTGAACAGGGACTTGAACCCTGGACCATCAAATTAAAAGTCTGATGCTCTACCAACTGAGCTATCCAGGATCTGACTTTAGTATTCTCAGTGTTTTCCTACAAACTCAAAACAAAACACTGAGTAGTGAACTAGAGACTTGGTAGACTTTTTGAAAATCTGGAGTAGTTTTATTGATGGACTTTAGTGACTGTTGTACTTTCAAGAAGTGTTCTTGTTTTCATTATTTTGTATCAATAACAACGCCTGAACAGGGACTTGAACCCTGGACCCTCAGATTAAAAGTCTGATGCTCTACCAACTGAGCTATCCAGGCTCTGACTTTAGAACTCTCAGTGTCCTCCTACAAACTAAAAACAAAACACAGAGTAGTAGAGTTTGGGAGGGACTTGGGAGACTTTTTGAAAATCTGGAGTCGTTTTATTGATGGACTTAAATGACTGTTCTACTTTCAAGAAGTGTTCTTGTTTTCATTATTTTGTATCAATAACAACGCCTGAATAGGGACTTGAACCCTGGACCCTCAGATTAAAAGTCTGATGCTCTACCAACTGAGCTATCCAGGTTCTGACTTTAGTACTCTCAATGTCCTCCTACAAACTAAAAACAAAACACAGTGTAGTACAGTTTGGGAGGGACTTGGGAGGCTTTTTGAAAATCTGGAGTCGTTTTATTGATGGATTTAAATGACAGTTCTACTTTCAAGAAGTGTTCTTGTTTTCATTATTTTGTATCAATAACAACACCTGAACAGTGACTTGAACCCTGGACCCTCAGATTAAAAGTCTGATGCTCTACCAACTGAGCTATCCAGGCTCTGTCTTGAGAATTCTCAGTGTCTTCCTACAAACTAAAAACAAAACACAGAAGTACTGGGACTTCAATTACTGTTATACTTTAAAGAAATGCTCTTTGTTTTGGTATTTTGTCTCAATAACAACGCCTGAACAGGGCCTTGAACCGTGGACCATCAGATTAAAAGTCTGATTCTCTACCAACTGAGTTATCCAGGCTCTGACTTTAGTATTCTCAGTGTTTTCCTACAAACTCAAAACAAAACACCGAGTAGTGAACAAGAGACTTGGTAGACTTTTTGAAAATCTGGAGTAGTTTTATTGATGGACTTTAGTGACTGTTCTACTTTCAAGACGAGTTCTTTGTTTCATTATTTTGTATCAAGAACAACACCTGAACAGGGACTTGAACCCTGGACCCTCAGATTAAAAGTCTGATGCTCTACCAACTGAGCTATCGAGGCTCTGACTTTAGCACTCTCAGTGTCCTCCTACAAACTAAAAACAAAACACAGAGTAGTAACGTTTACGAGGGACTTGGGAGACTTTTTGAAAATCTGGAGGCGTTTTATTGATGGACTTAAATGACTGTTCTACTTTCAAGAAGTGTTCTTGTTTTCATTATTTTGTATCAATAACAACGCCTGAATAGGGACTTGAACCCTGGACCCTCAGATTAAAAGTCTGATGCTCTACCAACTGAGCTATCCAGGCTCTGACTTTAGCACTCTCAGTGTCCTCCTACAAACTAAAAACAAAACACAGAGTAGTAATGTTTGTGAGGGACTTGGGAGGCTTTTTGAAAATCTGGAGTCGTTTTATTGATGGACTTAAATGACTGTTCTACTTTCAAGAAGTGTTCTTGTTTTCATTATTTTGTATCAATAACAACGCCTGAACAGGGACTTGAACCCTGGACCCTCAGATTAAAAGTCTGATGCTCTACCAACTGAGCTATCCGGACTCCTACTTGAGGATTCTCAGTGTCTTCCTACAAACTCAAAACAAAACACCGAGTAGAGAAGGAGAGACTTGGTATACTTTTTGAAAATCTGGAGTAGTTTTATTGTTGGACTTTAGTGACTGTTCTACTTTCAAGACGTGTTCTTTGTTTCATTATTTTGTATCAATAACAACACCTGAACAGGGACATGAACCCTGGACCCTCAGATTAAAAGTCTGATGCTCTACCAACTGAGCTATCCAGGCTCTGGCTTGAGGATTCTCAGTGTCTTCCTACAAACTCAAAACAAAACACCGAGTAGAGATGGAGAGACTTGGTAGACTTTTTGAAAATCTGGAGTAGTTTTATTGTTGGACTTTAGTGACTGTTCTCCTTTCAAGACGTGTACTTTGTTTCATTATTTTGTATCATTAACAACGCCTCAACAGGGACTTGAACCCTGGACCCTGAGATTAAAAGTCTGATGCTCTACCAACTGAGCTATCCAGGATCTGACTTCAGTCATTTTTGTGTCCTCCTACAAATTAAAAACAAAACAACGAGTAGAGCTGGGGTGGACTTGGGAGACTATGAACGTCAGGAGTAGTTTTATTGATGGACTTAGATGACTGTTCTACTTTCAAGAAGCTTTCTTGTTTTCATTATTTTGTATCAATAACAACGCCTGAACAGGGACTTGAACCCTGGACCCTCAGATTAAAAGTCTGATGCTCTACCAACTGAGCTATCCGGACTCTGACTTGAGGATTCTCAGTGTCTTCCTACAAACTCAAAACAAAACACCGAGTAGAGAAGGAGAGACTTGGTATACTTTTTGAAAATCTGGAGTAGTTTTATTGTTGGACTTCAGTGACTGTTCTACTTTCAAGACGTGTTCTTTGTTTCATTATTTTGTATCAATAACAACGCCTGAACAGGGACTTGAACCCTCAGATTAAAAGTCTGATGCTCTACCAACTGAGCTATCAAGGCTCTGACTTTAGAACTCTCAGTGTCCTCCTACAAACTAAAAAAAAAACAGAGTAGTAATGTTTGTGAGGGACTTGGGAGGCTTTTTGAAAAT
Organism: Festucalex cinctus; assembly: GCF_051991245.1. NCBI lineage: Eukaryota > Metazoa > Chordata > Actinopteri > Syngnathiformes > Syngnathidae > Festucalex > Festucalex cinctus. The sequence continues at coordinate 6,191,453 of NC_135415.1, forward strand.
CTGGAGTCGTTTTATTGATGGACTTAAATGACTGTTCTACTTTCAAGAAGTGTTCTTGTTTTCATTATTTTGTATCAATAACAACGCCTGAACAGGGACTTGAACCCTGGACCCTCAGATTAAAAGTCTGATGCTCTACCAACTGAGCTATCCGGACTCCGACTTGAGTATTCTCAGTGTCTTCCTACAAACTCAAAACAAAACACTGAGTAGAGAGGGAGAGACTTGGTATACTTTTTGAAAATCTGGAGTAGTTTTATTGTTGGACTTTAGTGACTGTTCTACTTTCAAGACGTGTTCTTTGTTTCATTATTTTGTATCAATAACAACGCCTGAACAGGGACATGAACCCTGGACCCTCAGATTAAAAGTCTGATGCTCTACCAACTGAGCTATCCAGGCTCTGGCTTGAGGATTCTCAGTGTCTTCCTACAAACTCAAAACAAAACACCGAGTAGAGATGGAGAGACTTGGTAGACTTTTTGAAAATCTGGAGTAGTTTTATTGTTGGACTTTAGTGACTGTTCTCCTTTCAAGACGTGTACTTTGTTTCATTATTTTGTATCATTAACAACGCCTCAACAGGGACTTGAACCCTGGACCCTGAGATTAAAAGTCTGATGCTCTACCAACTGAGCTATCCAGGATCTGACTTCAGTCATTTTTGTGTCCTCCTACAAATTAAAAACAAAACAACGAGTAGAGCTGGGGTGGACTTGGGAGACTATGAACGTCTGGAGTAGTTTTATTGATGGACTTAAATGACTGTTATACTTTCAAGAAGCTTTCTTGTTTTCATTATTTTGTATCAATAACAACGCCTGAACAGGGACTTGAACCCTGGTCCCTCAGATTAAAAGCCTGATGCTCTACCAACTGAGCTATCCGGACTCTGACTTGAGGATTCTCAGTGTCTTCCTACAAACTCAAAACAAAACACCGAGTAGAGAAGGAGAGACTTGGTATACTTTTTGAAAATCTGGAGTAGTTTTATTGTTGGACTTCAGTGACTGTTCTACTTTCAAGACGTGTTCTTTGTTTCATTATTTTGTATCAATAACAACGCCTGAACAGGGACTTGAACCCTGGACCCTGAGATTAAAAGTCTGATGCTTTACCAACTGAGCTATCCAGGCTCTGACTTCAGTGATTTTTGTGTCCTCCTACAAATTAAAAACAAAACAACGAGTAGAGCTGGGTTGGACTTGGGAGACTATGAACGTCTGGAGTAGTTTTATTGATGTACTGAAATGACTGTTCTACTTTCAAGAAGTGTTCTTTGTTTCATTATTTTGTATCAATAACAACGCCTGAACAGGGACTTGAACCCTGGACCCACAGATTAAAAGTCTGATGTTCTACCAACTGAGCTATCGGGGGTCTGGCTTGAAGATTCTCAGTGTCTTCTTACAAACTCAAAACAAAACACCGAGTAGAGAAGGAGAGACTTGGTAGACTTTTTGAAAATCTGGAGTAGTTTTATTGTTGGACTTTAGTGACTGTTTTACTTTCAAGACGTGTTCTTTGTTTTATTATTTTGTATCAATAACATCGCCTGAACAGGGACTTGAACCCTGGACCCTGAGATTAAAAGTCTGATGCTCTACCAACTGAGCTATCCAGGTTTTGACATTTTAGTGTCCTCCTACAAGTTAAAAACAAAACAACGAGTAGAGCTGGGTTGGACTTGGGAGACAATGAACGTCTGGAGTAGTTTTATTGATGGACTTACATGACTGTTCTACTTTCAAGAAGTGTTCTTTGTTTCATTATTTTGTATCAATAACAACGCCTGAACAGGGACTTGAACCCTGGACCCTCAGATTAAAAGTCTGATGCTCTACCAACTGAGCTACCCAGGCTCTGACTTCAGTGATCTCAGTGTCCTCCTACAAACTAAAAACAAAACACAAAGTAGTAGAGTTTGGGAGGGACTTGGGAGACTTTTTGAAAATCTGGAGTTGTTTTATTGATGGACTTAAATTACTGTTCTACTTTCAAGAAGTGTTCTTGTTTTCATTATTTTGTATCAATAAAAACGCCTGAACAGGGACTTGAACCCTGGACCCTCAGATTAAAAGTCTGATGCTCTACCAACTGAGCTATCCAAGCTCTGGCTTGAGGATTCTCAGTGTCTTCCTACAAACTCAAAACAAAACACCGAGTAGTGAAGGAGAGACTTGGTACACTTTTTGAAAATCTGGAGTAGTTTTATTGTTGGACTTTAGTGACTGTTCTACTTTCAAGACGTGTTCTTTGTTTCATTATTTTGTATCAATAACAACGCCTGAACAGGGACTTGAACCCTGGACCCTGAGATTAAAAGTCTGATGCTCTACCAACTGAGCTATCCAGGTTTTGACATTTTAGTGTCCTCCTACAAGTTAAAAACAAAACAACGAGTAGAGCTGGGTTGGACTTGGGAGACTATGAACGTCTGGAGTAGTTTTATTGATGGACTGAAATGACTGTTCTACTTTCAAGAAGTGTTCTTTGTTTCATTATTTTGTATCAATAACGACGCCTGAACAGGGACTTGAACCCTGGACCCTCAGATTAAAAGTCTGATGCTCTACCAACTGAGCTATCCGGACTCTGACTTGAGGATTCTCAGTGTCTTCCTACACTCAAAAAAAATACACAGAGTAGAGACAGACTTGTTAGACTTTTTGAAAATCTGGAGTAGTTTTATTGTTGGACTTTAGTGATTGTTCTACTTTCAAGAAGTGTTCTTGTTTTCATTATTTTGTATCAATAAAAACGCCTGAACAGGGACTTGAACCCTGGACCCTCAGCTTAAAGTCTGATGCTCTACCAACTGAGCTATCCAGGCTCTGACTGCAGTCATTTTAGTGTCCTCCTACAAACTAAAAACAAAACACAGAGTAGTAGAGTTTGGGAGGGACTTGGGAGGCTTTTTGAAAATCTGGAGTCGTTTTATTGATGGACTTAAATGATTGTTCTACTTTCAAGAACTGTTCTTGTTTTCATTATTTTGTATCAATAACAACGCCTGAACAGGGACTTGAACCCTGGACACTCAGATTAAAAGTCTGATGCTCTACCAACTGAGCTATCCAGGTTCTGACTTCAGTCATTTTAGTGTCCTACTACAAATTAAAAACAAAACAACGAGTAGAGCTGGGTTGGACTTGGGAGACTATGAATGTCTGGAGAAGTTTTATTGATGGACTGTTCTACTTTCAAGAGGTGTTCTTTGTTTCATTATTTTGTATCAATTACAACGCCTGAACAGGGACTTGAACCCTGGACCCTCAGATTAAAAGTCTGATGCTCTACCAACTGAGCTATCCGGGCACTGACTGGAGGATTCTCAGTGTCTTCCTACACTCAAAACAAAACACCGAGTAGAAAAGGAGTGCCTTGGTAGACTTTTTGAAAATCTGGAGTCGTTTTATTGATGGACTTAAATGACTGTTTTACTTTCAAGAAGTGTTCTTGTTTTCATTATTTTGTATCAATAACAACGCCTGAACAGGGACTTGAACCCTGGACCCTCAGATTAAAAGTCTGATGCTCTACCAACTGAGCTATCCAGGCTCTGACTTCAGTCATTTTAGTGTCCTCCTACAAACTAAAAACAAAACACAGAGTAGTAGAGTTTGGGAGGGACTTGGGAGGCTTTTTGAAAATCTGGAGTCGTTTTATTGATGGACTTAAATGACTGTTCTACTTTCAAGAACTGTTCTTGTTTTCATTATTTTGTATCAATAACCACGCCTGAACAGGGACTTGAACCCTGGACCCTCAGATTAAAAGTCTGATGCTCTACCAACTGAGCTATCCGGGCTCTGACTGGAGGATTCTCAGTGTCTTCCTACACTCAAAACAAAACACCGAGTAGAAAATGAGTGACTTGGTAGACTTTTTCGAAAATCTGGAGTCGTTTTATTGATGGACTTAAATGACTGTTTTACTTTCAAGAAGTGTTCTTGTTTTCATTATTTTGTATCAATAACAACACCTGAACAGGGACTTGAACACTGGACCCTCAGATTAAAAGTCTGATGCTCTACCAACTGAGCTATCCAGGCTCTGACTTTAGTACTCTGTGTCCTCCTACAAACTAAAAACAAAACACAGAAGTACTGACAGACTTCAATTACTGTTATACTTTAAAGAAATGCTCTTCGTTTTGGTATTTTGTCTCAATAACAACGCCTGAACAGGGACTTGAACCCTGGACCATCAGATTAAAAGTCTGATGCTCTACCAACTGAGCTATCCAGGCTCTGACTTTAGTACTCTCAGTGTCCTCCTACAAACTCAAAACAAAACACCGACTATAGGAGGGAGTTTGGAGACTTTTTGAAAATGTAGAGTAGTTTAATTGATGGACTGAAATGACTGTTCTACTTTCAAGAAGTGTTCTTTGTTTCATTATTTTGTATCAATAACAATGCCTGAACAGGGACTTGAACCCTGGACCCTCAGATTAAAAGTCTGATGCTCTACCAACTGAGCTATCCAGGCTCTGACGTAAATACTCTGTGTCCTCCTACAAACTAAAAACAAAACACAGAATAGTAGAGTTTGGGAGGGACTCGGGAGACTTTTTGAAAATATGTAGTAGTTTTATTGATGGACTTAACTCATTCACTGCCAGTCATTATAGAAAATTTTTACATTTCCAATACTCACGTGATATTACATTCAATAATTATATATAAACCGAATCTACCAAATAACAGAATAGACTCCCTACTTTTTGTCCCGTCCCGTTCTTTTATAATTGACAGCAGAAAAATGTAGGTTTGCCAAAATACAGCCATTTCTCCCATGGACTCTGAAACTGTGTTTATTTCCTATAAAATGGGGCAATGATGTCATCTACCGGTGGTTGGGCATCAGTAAAGTTGTTTCCAAGTTTGATATTTACAGTGGAGCATGCTCAGATTCGCCCCCATTTAGCACCGCTCTAAAAAATACAATTGACAAGTATACTTGTCAAAGGCAGTGAATGAGTTTAATTGACTGTTCTACTTTCAAGAAGTGTTTTTTGTTTGATTATTTTGTATCAATAACAACGCCTGAACAGGGACTTGAACCCTGGACCCTCAGATTAAAAGTCTGATGCTCTACCAACTGAGCTATCCAGGCTCTGACTTTAGGATTCTCAGTGTCTTCCTACAAACTCAAAACAAAACACCGAGTAGAGAAGGAGAGACTTGGTAGACTTTTTGAAAATCTGGAGTAGTTTTATTGATGGACTTTCGTCACTGTTCAACTTTCAAGACGTGTTCTTTGTTTCATTATTTTGTATCAATAACAGCTCCTGAACAGGGACTTGAACCTTGGACCCTCAGATTAAAAGTCTGATGCTCTACCAACTGAGCTATCCAGGCTCTGACTTCAGTCATCTTAGTGTCCTCCTACAAATTAAAAACAAAACAACGAGTAGAGCTGGGTTGGACTTGGGAGACTATGAACGTCTGGAGTAGTTTTATTGATGGACTTAAATGACTGTTCTACTTTCAAGAAGTGTTCTTTGTTTCATTATTTTGTATCAATAACAACACCTGAACAGGGACTTGAACCCTCGACCCTCAGATTACAAATCTGATGCTCTACCAACTGAGCTATCCGGACTCTGACTTGAGGATTCTCAGTGTCTTCCTACAAACTCAAAACAAAACACCGAGTAGAGAAGGAGAGACTTGGTATACTTTTTGAAAATCTGGAGTAGTTTTATTGTTGGACTTTAGTGACTGTTCTACTTTCAAGACGTGTTCTTTGTTTCATTATTTTGTATCAATAACAACGCCTGAACAGGGACTTGAACCCTGAACCCTGAGATTAAAAGTCTGATGCTCTACCAACTGAGCTATCCAGTCTCTGACTTCAGTCATTTTAGTGTCCTACTACATATTAAAAACAAAACGAGTAGAGCTGGGTTGGACTTGGGAGACGATGAACGTCTGGAGTAGTTTTATTGATGGACTGAAATGACGGTTCTCCTTTCAAGAAGTGTTCTTAGTTTCATTATTTTGTATCAATAACAACGCCTGAACAGGGACTTGAACCATGGACCCTCAGATTAAAAGTCTGATGCTCTACCAACTGAGCTATCCGGGCTCTGATTTGAGGATTCTCAGTGTCTTCCTATACTCAAAACAAAACACCGAGTAGAAGAGAGACTTGGTGGACTTTTTGAAAATCTGGAGTAGTTTTATTGTTGGACTTTAGTGACTGTTCTACTTTCAAGACGTGTTCTTTGTTTCATTATTTTGTATCAATATCAACGCCTGAACAGGGACTTGAGCCCTGGACCCTGAGATTAAAAGTCTGATGCTCTACCAACTGAGCTATCCAGGCTCTGACTCCAGTCATTTTAGTGTCCTCCTACAAACTAAAAACAAAACACAGAGTAGTAGAGTTTGTGAGGGACTTGGGAGACTTTTTGAAAATCTGGAATCATTTTATTGATGGACTTAAATGACTGTTCTACTTTCAAGAAGTGTTCTTGTTTTCATTATTTTGTATCAATAACAACGCCTGAACAGGGACTTGAACCCTGGACCCTCAGATTAAAAGTCTGATGCTCTACCAACTGAGCTATCCAGGCTCTGACTTTAGTACTCTCAATGTCCTCCTACAAACTAAAAACAAAACACAGAGAAGTAGAGTTTGGGAGGGACTTGGGAGGCTTTTTGAAAATCTGGAGTCGTTTTATTGATGGACTTAAATTACAGGTCTACTTTTAAGAAGTGTTCTTGTTTTCATTATTTTGTATCAATAACAACGCCTTAACAGGGACTTGAACCCTGGACCCTCAGATTAAAAGTCTGATGCTCTACCAACTGAGCTATCCAGGCTCTGTCTTGAGAATTCTCAGTGTCTTCCTACAAACTAAAAACAAAACACAGAAGTACTGACGGACTTCAATTACTGTTATACTTTAAAGAAATGCTCTTTGTTTTGGTATTTTGTCTCAATAACAACACCTGAACAGGGACTTGAACCCTGGACCATCAGATTAAAAGTCTGATGCTCTACCAACTGAGTTATCCAGGCTCTGACTTTAGTATTCTCAGTGTTTTCCTACAAACTCAAAACAAAACACCGAGTAGTGAACGAGAGACTTGGTAGACTTTTTGAAAATCTGGAGGAGTTTTATTGATGGACTTTAGTGACTGTTCTACTTTCAAGACGTGTTCTTTGTTTCATTATTTTGTATCAATAACAACGCCTGAACAGGGACTTGAACCCTGGACCCTCAGATTAAAAGTATGATGCTCTACCAACTGAGCTATCCAGGCTCTGACTTTAGCACTCTCAGTGTCCTCCTACAAACTAAAAACAAAACACAGAGTAGTAATGTTTGTGAGGGACTTGGGAGACTTTTTGAAAATCTGGAGGAGTTTTATTGATGGACTTTAGTGACTGTTCTACTTTCAAGACGTGTTCTTTGTTTCATTATTTTGTATCAATAACAACACCTGAACAGGGACTTGAACCCTGGACCCTCAGATTAAAAGTCTGATGCTCTACCAACTGAGCTATCCGGGCTCTGACTGGAGGATTCTCAGTGTCTTCCTACACTCAAAACAAAACACCGAGTAGAAAAGCAGAGACTTGGTAGACTTTTTGAAAATCTGGAGTAGTTTTATTGATGGACTTCAGTGACTGTTCTACTTTCAAGACGTGTTCTTTGTTTCATTATTTTGTATCAATAACAACGCCTGAACAGGGACTTGAACCCTGGACCCTCAGATTAAAAGTCTGATTCTCTACCAACTGAGCTATCCAGGTTCTGACTTTAGCACTCTCAGTGTCCTCCTACAAACTAAAAACAAAACACAGAGTAAATGTTTGTGAGGGACTTGGGAGACTTTTTGAAAATCTGGAGGCGTTTTATTGATGGACTTAAATGACTGTTCTTTTTTTTTTTAAAAGAGCTCAGAATTGTTCATTCGGTAGTCTTACCGATTCAACGTCTTGTCATCATTGCTCTTTTTTTTTTTTTTTTTTTTTTTGTGTGTATGTGTGCGTGCGTTTGCGTGCGTGCGTTTGCGTGTGTGCGTTTGCGTGCGTTTGCGTGCGTGCGCGTGCGTGTGCGTGCGTGCAAATACGTATAAATTTATACTCATTCATTCACCTAAAACCTTAGAAATATCCCATTACCCTTCGCCTTAACCAGGTACTTCAGAATCTTGCCAGAGTCGTGAGGTTTAAATGGTCAGGAGACCAGAGAAAAGGTCAGAAAAAAAAATAAATAAAGAGAAAAGAAAGGTAAATCAAAGTGAAATCCAGCACCGACCAAACACTTCCTGCCTTCCCCATGATTACAAAATCAAAGTCTTACGCCAACCCCGGAAGCCTCTAAATTCCAGCAAATTTAGCGAGATCTCAAGAGACCAGAGGAAAAACTAAAGAGAGGAAGGAGGGAAGGATCGATAAGGCAGAGTGAGATCCATAGAAGCCAGTACATCCAATCCATCAAAGTGAAGTCCAGCACCAACAAGACCCCTCCTGCGTGGTTACAAAACCAGAGTCTTATGCCAACCCCAGAAACCTCATACTTCTAATAAATTAAGATCTCAAGTGACCAGAGGAAAAACTAAAGAGAGGAAGGAGGGAAGGATAGATAAAGCAAAGTGAGAACCACAGACACCAGCACCAACTGATTCAAGGGGCTGTGGGAGGGAGAGGGTACTTCTGTTGAGTTTCAGTAGATGCTGGTGCGACGGATCTGGCATGCATAAGGACCACCACCAAAGAAAGAAGCCGTCAACCGCGGTCCAGCAAAGCGAGCACTCCCCCCCCCCCCCGGAATCCCCAGGCCGCGGCAGCACCAAGGCCACCCCCAAGCCACCCGAGCGGACACCGGTCGGCGAGCCGACCCAGACACCCGGAACACCCCCGCCCCAGCCCCGGCCCACACCCCCGAGCCCAAGGCCGCAGAACGAGGCCCAGCGGGCCCCCACAGCGCCCCACCGGTCCCCAGCCCCACCCCCCCACAACCCCCCCGCACCCCACCCAAACCCGCCATCCACCACGACCCAGGCCCCACCACCCCCGACCCCCAAACCCCCGAACACACCCCGACCCCCAGCACCCAAACCCCCACCCACCCATACCTCCACCCCCCCCCAAACAAGCCGCCCCCCCCCCGACGGCCGCCACCCCCCCCCGCGAACCCGGCCCCCCGCGAGAACCCCCCACCCCCCCCCGGAAACCGGCACCGGGCAGCAGCGCAGAGAGGGAAGATGTGCCCACCCCACCTCCAGCCGCGCGAGATTTGCACAGCGGCGGGAGGGGGGAAGCAGAGGAGGAAGCACCAGGGGAGAAGGCGGAACACCAGAACACCGAGCCCGGTGGGGAGAGGCCCCGGTCGTCACGCCAGAGTACTAGTGACACCTAACCCTGTTACTGAGTCCGCCAGCTCGCCGACTGGCGAGCTCTACCCTTACACCGTGAATGTGGCCCCACCCAGTGTATATACAAGTGTGTGCGTGTGGTGCATTAAAATTGGGAGCAGGTGAGTCGGAGCAGAGGGAAAAAATTTCCCCTACTCCGACACACCCGTATCCCCCCCAAAAAAATGAATATGTATATGTGTGGTGCATTAAAAAAGGGAATGGAGGGACAAAGTGGTGGGGCAGGGACACAAATGGGGGGGACCACAGCGCTGCCAGGCACTGCAGTCCATCCCCTCTGATGGCTCCCCGCCCCAACTCACCCCTCCCCTTGGACGTGAGGTGCATTAAAATTGGAGGGGAGTTGAAGGGTGAAGACGGTGTTTCCACCCTTCCCCACCCCACCAAGAAATGTGTTGTGTGCCCTATGTGTATATTTACAAAGTGTATAGTGCAAGCTAGTGAAGTGAGTAAGAGGAGCGACCAGCGGGGCCTCACCCAACCCGGCGGGTGTAGGTGGCACGCCCGCCCCCCAGCACCCCCACCCCCACCCGCCCCCCACCTCATCCACCCGGCACCACAATGGGCGGACAGCCAGCGCAGCAGGGCTACCGGACAGCCCACCGGCCACCGGAGCCCGCCCGGGGCGCCAGGAGTTATACCGGAGTGGGGCAGGCCCCAAACCCTCGCCCGGCCCCCGGAGCCCGACGCCCGGGCCGGGGAGGGAGCCCCAGACCCAGGGAGAGGGAGGGGGAGGGGCCGCAGGGCAGACAGGGAAGGGGGGGGGGGGAGCGGGGAGAAGACGACAAGAAGGCGAAAGGGCGGCTGCAGGGCAGGAGGGGGTGGGGGGGGGGGGGGGGGGGGGGGAGGAGGAGGGAGGGCGACAAGGGAAAAGGGACCGGGAGGCAGAGGAGGATGGGCGGGAGGAGGCGAGGAGGGAGAGGCGACGGGGGGGAGGAAGGGGGAGGGGAGAGGGAACCACGGGGCACACCGGAGGCCCACCCACCCCGAACCGCGCCGCCGGGCACGGAGCAGCGGACCGCGCCGGGACGGCACCGCCCCGGGCACCAGGGGAAGCACCCCAACACCGCACCCCACAGGGGGCCCAGGGAGCGGCCAAGACGCAACCGCCACCGAGCAGACAACGGGGGGGGGCAGAACCACCCCCGCCCGACCACAGGGGACGGCGTCAAGAAAATTGACTAATTAGCATGCAGTAACACCAAGTGTTGATGCTTAGTGCCCACTAGAAATAGATCTTAAGGAGTTATTGAGTATAGTGTTGTATAGTGTGGTATGCTCGAGCCCACTAGCAGCAACTAGGTTCCTGACTATATAAAAATAAAAACAATCAGATACAAAATACCAAATACAGAAGCAGCGAAAACAGAAGTTGTAACGATGTGGTGGCTCTCGTTAACAGGCAGAATCTTGGCAGGATTAAGTTGCCAAATTGAGATTAAAATATTCTATGTACATAGACCATATTTGTTTAAATCTTGATACTTGATTTTTATTTAAGGCAGAGATTTTTTCCATTGAGATATAATTTATTAGTAAGTTTAACCAGTGGTCGATATTTAGAGATTGTTTATTTTTCCAATTGACAAGGATTATTTTTTTAGCAATAGTAAGGGCTATAAATATAGATTGAGATTGTTTACATGGTAGCTCAGTTATTGTTAAGTCACCTAGTAAACACAATCTTGGAGATAAAGGAAGCCTACAGTTTAATATATCAGCGAGCTTTTCCAAGATTTTAGTCCAGAAATGCAGCACTGGAGTACATGACCATAAAGCATGAAGATAAGTATCGGCAGTGTTTTGTGAGCACTGGAGACAAATGTCGGAGTCAGAGAGTCCCATTTTTTTCATCATATATTGTGTAATATATGTTCTATGAAGTATCTTATATTGGATAAGTTGCAAATTTGTCTGTTTGGTCATTTTAAATACATTTTCACAGATTTGGGTCCAAAAGTCTGGTTCCGGAACTATAGACAAGTCTTTTTCCCATTTTAAAGTCGGTAAATACGTTTTATTTGTGTATAAAAATAACTTATATATTTTTGATATTTTCTTTATTGTTGTTGGAGAAAGCTTTATAATATCTTTAGCTAAGACAGGCAGTTGGAGCGTATCCTGAAGTGTTGGGATTTGTATCTTAACCATATTTTTAACTTGCAGATAATGTAAGAAATTTCCCTTTTTTATTTCATATTTCTGGACCAAGTTTGTATACGATATAAACTTATTATCTGAGAAAAGATGATGAAGGTGTGTAATTCCTTTCTGCTCCCATAAGCTTAAATGGAACGACTGATTATTAAGTTGAAAGTCGGGGTTATGCCAAATGGGAGAGAGCCCACAGGGCGCCAATTGGGAGTTTGTAATTTCTAATGCCTTCCACCAGGCAGTCAGGGTGGCGGCTATCATTGGGTTTTTAAAACAATTATGTCGTCTTATTGATTTTGTAATAAAGAGTAAATCTGACAGTCTAAGATTATTACAATCCTTCTGCTCCAATTCCAACCAACAGTTAGTATCTCTGTTGGGTTGTGTCCATAGCACAAGATATTGTAGTTGATTAGCTAAATAATAGTACATAAAGTTTGGTGCCTCTAAACCTCCTTTAGATTTACTTTCCTGAAGAGTAGATAGACTAATTTTGGCTTTTTTTTTATTCCAATAGAATTTTATGATAGCAGAGTCCAGCGATTGGAACCAGTTAGACGTAGGTTTAAATGGAATCATTGAAAATAAATAATTAATCTTTGGTAAAACTTTCATTTTTATAGTAGCTATCCGTCCTATTAAAGAGATCGGAAGATTATTCCAGCGCTCCAGGTCACTACGGATACTATCCAATAATGGTGAAAAATTTAAAGAAGTTAATTCAGTTAACTTAGGTGAAATTTTAACACCTAAGTATTTTAAATTACCTGTAGGAAAGGAGTAGTGTGGATCCTGACTTGTAGGATTCCATGAATTTTCTGTAATAGGTAATAATGTTGATTTTGTCCAGTTAATAGAGTAATCTGATAAGTGAGAGAATTTAGTTATTAATTTAAATGCTTCCCCTAGCGAGATAGCAGGTTCTTCTAAATAGAGTAATATATCATCGGCATATAGATTAATTTTATGTTCTATTGTCCCGGAGTGGATTCCTTGGATCCGTCTATCCTGACGTATAGCTAATGCAAGCGGCTCAATAAATATAGCAAATAATAAAGGAGAAATTGGGCACCCTTGTCTTGTTCCCCTTTGTAAAGTAAAACTCTGTGATGTAATCCCATTAGTAGTAACTGTAGCTTTAGGAGAATCATATAATATTGAGACCCATTGAATGAATGACTCCCCGAAGCCGAATTTATTTAAGACAGCAAAGAGGAAGGACCAGTTAACTTTATCGAATGCTTTTTCTGCATCCAGCGAAATAACAACTGCCTTTTTATCATACCGCTGTGACATACTAATCAAGTTAGAGTCTCCTAATATTATTAGTAGAATGACGACCTTTAATAAAACCTGTTTGATCACTATGAATAATTGTCGAGATTACCGTCTCTAATCGAGATGCCAAGGCCTTAGCGATAATTTTAATATCGGTATTAATTAGTGATATCGGTCGGTAACTTGACGGGAGGGTAGGGTCTTTTTCTGGCTTTAATAAAAGTTTAATTGCTGCTATATTCATATCTTGACGTATATCACCTTTACTTTTAATTTCAGTTACTACTCTTAGAAATAATGGAGCAAACATTAACCAGAAATGTTTAAAAAATATAGCCGGAAAGCCGTCTGGACCAGGTGCTCTGCCATTAGGCATACTGTCTAAAGCACGATACAACTCATCTATAGTAAGCGGGGTATCGAGAATATCTTTATGTTCAATAGATAACTGAGGTATATTTAAGCTGTTTAGGAATTCCTCAATATATTCAGGGTTAGGTCTATTAATTTCTGTGTATAGATTTCGATAATAGTTATAAAAAATATGGTTAATTTCTTCTGGTGATTGTGTGCATTCACCATTTATATCTTTAATAGCCGTTATAAGAGATTTTTCCCGATTCCGTTGAAGTTGATTTGCCAGGAATTTACCTGATTTATTATTATGTTCAAAATTATTATATCTCAACTGTTGTATTATAAACTCTGTCTTTTTAGATAACATGTTATCTAACTGTATTTTTATATTCTGTAGTTCTATCCATATTTGATTATTTGGGTTTAATACATATTCATCCGTTAGTTGTTTAATTTTATCTTCCAGGTATTTTTCTAATTTTTGATCCTGTTTCTTTTTATAAGTTGAATATGATATAATTTTCCCTCTAATTACCGCTTTCCCTGCTTCCCAGAGAAGAGATGGAGATATATTTGGAGAGTCATTTATTTCCCAAAAATCTGCCCACTCCCTTCTAATAATTTTATCAAACTCTACGTCTTTCAGTAATGAGATGTTAAAACGCCATATCGGGGGAGGTTTAAAGGTAGAGTCAATTTGTAGAGTGAGGGAGACTGGTGCATGATCACTTATAATTATAGAATGTATTTTTATAGCAGTTTTATCAACAATAGAATTATTTGTAAGGAAAAAATCAAGAAAGTAAATTCCTTCTTAGTTGGGTTTTGAAGTCTCCAGCCATCGCTGAGGCCAAAATCCTCCATATATTCATCTATTACTTTAGCGGATCGTAATCGCCTTGTATATATCGTATTATTAGAACGATCTATTAACGGGTTCAAGACCGTGTTAAAATCACCTCCAATAATAATAGTAGAATTTGTTGCTAAATCGAGTAACCGAGAGAAAAATTCATGGAAAAAATCAGGGTCATCATTATTTGGGGCATATAAATTACCAATTGTATATACTTTATTAAATATAGTTACCTGGATAATAATATATCGGCCCTCTAAATCTGTTACTATATTATTTAGAGTAAAGAATAAATTCTTATGTATAAGTATAGAGACACCTCTTTGTCTACTATTATAGGAGGCAGAGTAAACTTGACTAAAATTTTTATCTATAAATAATTTTTCTTCTGATTTTTGTAAGTGGGTTTCTTGTAGGAGACAAATATCTGCCTTAAATTTTGAGAGATGGTCTAAAATTTTTATTCTTTTTGCCTGGGAGCGAGCGCCACACACATTCCAGGAGACCAGAACTAATTTCTGCATACAAGCAATATAGACTCAGTCTTATGTATACATCTATATAAGCTGCTTATTAATATTAACATATTGTAGGATAGCAAAAGAGTAATTAGGCAATTTATATAATTTATATAAAGAGAGAGATAGCAAGTAGATAAGTATAATAGTGAAGAAACGTGGGGGGAAGTGAGTGTGAAGGAAATCTGTGGGGGATTCAACATAACAATACACCAGTAAATGGTGACCTAAGCGAGATTATTATTATTATTATTATTATTATTTTTTTAAGAATATATTTTTATATTATTATTATTATTATTATTATTATTATTATTAGTATTATTATTACTATATAGCCTATGCATAATATAAATTCATATTCTATTTCGTAACCCATTATCCATACATATACATATACATACATATACATATACATATATATATACATATATACACATATACATACACATACATATACATATACATACGTCAAATAATCACACAATGCTTGGCTCTACCAATTGTCAGTTAGAACAGCCAAGGGGTCGAGGTTGGGTTTCGGAATAGCTGGCCGTCGATATATAACGACCATCGAAGTCCGTTTACCCTCCTGTCTATTTTGTTTCATTATAGGAAACAGTACTTTTCGCCGCTCGTTTATCTCTCTTGGGAATTGATCATTCATCCCGAAAGATGTCCCTTTGAGCTCCCGTCCTTTACTTTTTACCAATTCTTTATGTTTAAAATGTTCGAACTTAGCAATAATAGGACGGGGCTTATTGCCCTTACGAGCTCCGAGCCGGTGTACACGGTGAAAAGAGATATTATTTACCGTCTCCTGTGGGATCTTTAGCGATGATGTCATGAATTTTTTTTTTTTTTTTGTAATGAACTTTTTATTGAATTCTTTAACACAGAAAATAAACAGAAATCAAAACGTTTGAATCACACTCCATATGTACAAAACATCTGTCTTCGTAATGCAGATCTGAATCACATACCAAACGAAACACCTATACATACTTATACTCAATAAGTTGTCGCTATAAAACTATTAAAAGAAAAAACAAACAAAAAACAAAAAAAAAACAAAAAAACAAAAAACAAATAGGGAGTAATGTCTTTTTCAGACTCATTCAATCATTGTCAAAATTAAAGTCCAGCCTAAGGGGTTTTACAAAATGAATCCACTTCTCCCAGCAGGAAATAAATTGTCCACTTCTATGATTGACGTATGCCGTTATTTTTTCCATTTTGTAAATATCCATAGTGATGTCAATCCACTCATTTAGCGTTGGGGTTTCTTGTGTCAACCACTTCCTAGTTAGAGCCTTTTTACTAGCAACCAACAAAATGCTAACCAATTGTTTGTCTTTTTTCAACCAGTCCTGAGGGATATGTCCAAACCACAAAAATTTAATCTCAGAGAATATTACACGTTTAAATATATTCTGTAATGCCTTGTGAATTTCCTCCCAATAGACTTTAATAAAAGAGCAGTTCCAGAACACGTGGTAGTGGTTTGCATTGCGATTGCCACAATTTCTCCAACAAGTCGGGGGATTATTATCATAGTGGGATTTTTGCTCAGGTGTGATAAAATATCTTATCAACCCTTTCCAACCAAACTCTTTCCAGCTTAACGAGCTGGTGCATTTCCATTGATACCTCCATATCATTGTCCATTCCTCCTCCGTAATGTTAAGCTCCCCCTCTGTTTCCCACTTATTTTTAATATAAGATGTAGAATATGGTTTAAGATTAGAAAGAGCCTTATATATGCCTGAAATAATCTTGCCTTCAATTTTTGAATCATAAACTTTTCTAAACATGCCTATCAAATCCACTTGTACACCTCTCGCCTCCTTCAGTTTTGTTTCAACATAATGTCTCATCTGTAGGTATCGGTAGAAATCTTGTTTTTCAAGACCATAGTTTTGCCGGAGTGCCTCAAAACCAAGCAGCTGACCACCATTCATTATCTTACATAGAGCCGTTATCCCTCTTGTTGTCCAATTTTTAAATCCAATGTCAGATTTGTTGGGCATAAAATCTGAATCATATGCACACCATTTCAGAGCCACAATTTCCTTACCTAGATCATATCGTTTTAAAGTCATCTTCCAAACTTTGAGGGTTAATTTAACCCACGGATTGTCTATAGCATCTATATAATTTTGAATTTGTCTGTCAGCAAGGATGGCTTGTATGGGGATCGGAACCACACCCTCTTCCATTCTCTTCCACTGTGCATCATATGTCGGGTCACACCAGTACACCATTGCTTTCATTTGAGATGCACAATAATATTCCCTGAGTGATGGTAGTCCCCATCCCCCCTTCTCCTTAGACAGCTGCAAGGTTTTGAGACGAACTCGAGGTCTCTTATTCTGCCATATATACTTCAGTAACATTTTGTCCCATTCATTGAACTGATTTTGACTCAATTCTGTTGGCAGGGTCTGGAACAAGTATAGGAATCTCGGAAGTATGTTCATCTTGATTGATTCAATTCTTGAACTAAAAGTAAAGAAGGGGATTAAGTTCCACCTTCCTACATCTTCCTTGAGCCTATTTTGAAGAGGTAGATAATTGACCACGGACAGTCTATTCAGTTCTTTTGGCAAAATAATTCCCAAGTATTTCAGAGATTTTGTTTGCCATGCAAGAGGATAGTTATCCTTAATATGTGTGGGGGGGTCATAATTATATGTAAGCAGTTGAGTTTTCTGCACATTAATTTTATATCCAGACAGTAAACCAAATTGCTCAAATGATTGCATAATCTTGGGTAGTGATTGAGTTGGATTTCCCAAATAAACCAAAATATCATCAGCATAACACGCCAATTTATGTTCTATCCCATTGATGACAATCCCTCGAATGTCTCTGTTCTGTCTAATGTGTTGGGCTAATGGCTCTAGGTAAAGTGCAAAAAGTAATGGTGACCATGCACACCCCTGCCTTGAGCCCCTCTCTAAAATAAAACTGTGAGAAAGATAACCATTGACTTTGACCCTCGCTGTTGGGTTGGTATACAGCGCCCGTATAATTTTTATCGTATCATTATGAAAACCAAATTTATGAAGAACCTTGTAAAGAAAGCCCCAATTCACTGAATCAAATGCCTTTTCAGCATCCACACTAATTACCATTGCTTCAATATTATTTTTTTGTATATAATCCACAACATGTAGCGTCCTACGTATATTGTCCAGTGTTTGTCGACGACGTATAAAACCTGTCTGGTCGTTATGTATTAGCATAGGTAGAAACTTCTCTAATCGTCTCGCCATTATTGAAGTAAATAATCTGTAATCAATATTAAGAACCGATATTGGCCTATATGATGCACATTCCCTCTTATCTCTTCCCTCTTTTGGTATAGCCGAGATTACCGCTTCTCTCCAACTAGGTGGTGTTTGTGCTTTTTTCAAAGTCCAGTTCATTGTACGAAGCAAAATAGGAGTTAGCACATCACTAAATTCTCTATACCAGTCTGCTCCGTAGCCATCCAAACCTGGGGACTTGCCCAATTTCAGTCTATTGATTGCCATTTTCAGCTCGCCTTCTGTTATGTCATCCGTCATCACTTTGTTCTGTTCTTCAGTCAAGGTAGGCAACCTTAGAGAGTCCAGAAATGTATCAATTTGTATTTCACTACCACCTGGAACTCTAGCGTACAAAGTTTCGTAGAATGCTTCAAAGGCATCTTGTATTTCGCTCAATTTATATTTAATCTGTTTCGTCCTTGGGTCCCTTATTTGATGAATAGTATTTTCTGCTGTTTTTTTCCTTAACTTCCATGCTAATATTTTCATAGATTTAGACCCACCGTCATAATATCGTTGTTTTAAGAACATCAATTTTTTCTGTATGTCCTGTGTGGCCAAATTGTCAAGTTCATTTCTGATCACTTTAATTTCTTGTAGAACATTCTGTATAGGGTTTACCTTGTGTAGTGTTTCTAATTCCTTCAATTTATTTTGCAATTCTTGAAGTGTTTTATTTCTCTCTTTTTTTTTTATAAGAAGATATTGCTATGATTTTCCCCCTCAAAACAGCCTTCAAAGCATCCCACAAAATAGGGGGGATAACCTCTCCATTATCATTAATATCCATATAATGGTTTATTTCTTCCCTAATTTTCCTCTTAAATAAAGGATCATTAAGTAGGCTAGCATTAAATTTCCATGAGTTGCTCTTGGGTTGAAGGTTCAAATCAACAGATAAATATACAGGTGCATGATCACTTAAGTCCATTGTACCAATATCAACCGTAATTATCTTATCTTTGTCTTTTCCAAATGTGAGGAAGTAATCAATTCTCGTATATAAGCAATGAGGGGCGGAGAAATGCGTGTAGTCCCTCCTATTAGGGAAAAACTCCCTCCAAATATCAATGAGACCCGCCTCCAGAAAAAGCTTATTCACCTTCTTGTACAATACCTTTGCGTCATAACTTTTACTGGAGGAGGAATCTAACCTTGGTTGTAAGTGTATATTCAGATCCCCCCCACAGATCAGCAGACCTTCCGTTTTCGTCACCATAATATTTGTAATTTTCAGAAAAAAATCAAAATTACTACCAGGTGGTGCATAGACATTTAGGAGAGTAATCGGACTGCCATTTATCATACCTCTTACCAACACAAATCTTCCTTCCTTATCTGCCATTTCGTATACTTTATCAAAATTCAGCTTATTTGATATGAGGATTGCTGTTCCTCTTCTGTGGCCTGATTTATAAGAGGAGAAAAACAGCTGATTAAATCCCATTCTTTTTAGCTTCAAATGTTCATCATCTTTTAAGTGGGTTTCCTGCAAATATACCACTTGGGCCTGTTCTCTTTTCATTTTAGTCAAAACTTTACTTCTTTTTACTGGGTTCAATAGCCCATTGACGTTGAATGAAACCAATTTTACTTCCCCACTGGTCATTTTTTGTGCATTAATAGCATGACAATAAACTTGGCAATGAAAAACAATATTTCAACTCCCTGAACAAACCAGAACTGTATAACATAATCAAACACAAAAACAAAATATTGTGATCCCAAGGTAGGGGTCTTTAACAAATGACCCTGCACACAACTAGACTGAATTTCTAGCTGTGGGAGAAGGCACATCCTATCTACTAATTGAGGGCCTTCTCGGCAGCCTATAGGAGAATTAGAGAAAAAAAAATACGTATTGTAAGTCTCCCATAAATATATTCAGACTTATCGGGGGATAAAAGGACAGCTCAAGTCAGGCACAGTTTTTTTTTTTTTTTTTTTTTTTTTCTTTTCTCTCTCCCCTCCCTACGTTCTCTGCTTACCGACATTTCCAACTTGTTCGCCAATAATTGAGTCAAAGTTCTTCCTGACGGCTCTGTGGTTGTCTCCTGAAGCCTTGCAATCTCTCCTTAATGCTCCGCTGTCGCTCTTCCACCGCTCCCCGTTGAGTCGCTCCTCTCGAAACTTCCCAGGCTGTACGGGACAGCAGCTCCGTCAAGCTCTCCTTTGGTTTGACCACGTTGACGGGCAGCCCTCTCTCCTTCATGTCCCTCGTCGCCTCCTCCGCAGACTGATACAGCCGGGTCCCATCCTCGTAGAATACACGCATCCTTGCCGGGAACGGTGTCTGGAAGCGGATCTTCTTCTGCTTCAATACTCGCTTCGCTTCAATGTAATCCTTGCGCTTTTCCAGGATCGCCGATGGATAATCATGATCAAAATAGATTGGCCTTCCGTTCCAACACATCCTTCCCTTTCCCCAAGCTTTACGTATTACGTCCTCTTTGGTTTTGTACCGAAGGAATTTGATGACTATGGATCGTGGCTTGTCACCGGACGTATCCGAGGGTCGCGGAACCGGTGCGCGGTGCGCCCTTTCAATATCCAGCGATGTTGTTTGGGGGATCTCCAAAGTATCACGAAGCATTCTCTCCACAAAATCTGTCATTGACGAACCCTCAGCACCCTCGGGGACATTATAGATGCGGAGGTTTTCTCTTCTGGACCTCCCCTCTTGGTCGAGTAGCTTGTTCTCATGCTGGCTAATCACTTTTAGCAACTTTCCAAGCGTAGATTCCACCACCTGAACGCGATCGTCCATGACTTCAACGCAACTTTCCACTTCCGTAATTCTTTGGCTGACATTAGCCAGATCGCTTTTAATGTCATTTAATTGTTGTTTCACATCTTTACGAAAGTCGCGTATCTCGTCCAAGATTTTAGCGAGGCCCATGTCATCCGTCGCTCTAGTGCTAACATTAGCTTTAGCTTCCAGTGCCGGAGTGCATGCTCCGGTTTCAGGCTCTTCTGCAGTGCCTTTCTTGCTTGCTTCCTTTCTCCCCATATTCGCCCCACTTTCTTAAGTAAGTTTAATCGAGTTTCTTTCTTCCTTGACTGGTTATGGGGCGAAATCAGTTGTTTCTCAGGGGAGCTATCGCTCTAGGCAGCCATACTTGCCGATGACGTTACCGGAACCGTCATGAATTTTTTTATCTCACTCTCTGGATTATCTGGAGAATTTTCGGATATACCTGAGAATATTAGATTTTCCCGCATACTACGGGATTGAACATCTAAGACCGTTTCCTTTAGCATTTTATTTTCCTTTTTAATCGTCTCCAACTCGGCTGTGACAGCGACGAGAGAGGAGCGTAGCTCGGAGTTATCGCGTTGGAGATCGCTTACCTGTTGGCTAACGAATTCCAAACTTGCCTTTAATTCTTTGACGTCCTCGCGGATAAGACAGAGGACGTCAAGTTTTTTATTTATGGAATCCAGCATACTCACCGATACGTCGGCGGTTGCTAAATCGTCCGTGTCTGTTGACGAGTCATTTTTCCTTTTTTTTTTCGAAGGATTATCCCGACTAGCCGCCAGATCATCCATCGCGCAGCTATAAAAATAATCGTCAATAAAACGTTCGAGGTCGTCCACACTGGATAATATTTCCGATCTTTCTTAGAAAAGAAAAAAATCGAATTTATCTAATCATTAAATTCGGGTTTAATTAGAAATATAAAGCTAATTCTATTTTAGCAGCAGAGCGCCGCCATGTTAGATTTTCCCAGTCTCGCTACCGGTCACGCGATAGTCACAGCATCTCGCGATGGGAAATGTAGTTCCTTCCTAGTCACCTGTAGCAACTTCTGATATCCAACATGTCAAGCGTCACTCTGTTTAAATGACTGTTCTACTTTCAAGAAGTGTTCTTGTTTTCATTATTTTGTATCAATAACAACGCCTGAACAGGGACTTGAACCCTGGACCCTCAGATTAAAAGTCTGATGCTCTACCAACTGAGCTATCCAGGCTCTGACTTTAGAACTCTCAGTGTCCTCCTACAAACTAAAAACAAAACACAGAGTAATGTTTGTGAGGGACTTGGGAGGCTTTTTGAAAATCTGGAGTCGTTTTATTGATGGACTTAAATGACTGTTCTACTTTCAAGAAGTGTTCTTGTTTTCATTATTTTGTATCAATAACAACGCCTGAACAGGGACTTGAACCCTGGACCCTCAGATTAAAAGTCTGATGCTCTACCAACTGAGCAATCCTGACTCTGACTTGAGGGTTCTCAGTGTCTTCTTACAAACTCAAAACAAAACACCGAGTAGAGAAGGAGAGACTTGGTAGACTTTTTGAAAATCTGGAGTAGTTTTATTGTTGGACTTTAGTGACTGTTTTACTTTCAAGACGTGTTCTTTGTTTCATTATTTTGTATCAATAACAACGCCTGAACAGCGACTTGAACCCTGGACCCTGAGATTAAAAGTCTGATGCTCTACCAACTGAGCTATCCAGGCTTTGAGATTTTAGTGTCCTACTACAAATTAAAAACAAAACAACGATTAGAGCTGGGTTGGACTTGGGAGACTATGAACGTCTGGAGTAGTTTTATTGATGGACTGAAATGACTGTTCTACTTTCAAGAAGTGTTCTTTGTTTCATTATTTTGTATCAATAACCACGCCTGAACAGGGACTTGAACCCTGGACCCTCAGATTAAAAGTCTGATGCTCTACCAACTGAGCTATCCGGGCTCTTGACTTGAGGATTCTCAGTGTCTTCCTACACTCAAAACAAAACACCGAGTAGAAGAGAGACTTGGTGGACTTTTTGAAAATCTGGAGTAGTTTTATTGTTGGACTTTAGTGACTGTTCTACTTTCAAGACGTGTTCTTTGTTTCATTATTTTGTATCAATATCAACGCCTGAACAGGGACTTGAGCCCTGGACCCTGAGATTAAAAGTCTGATGCTCTACCAACTGAGCTATCCAGGGTCTGACTTCAGTCATTTTAGTGTCCTCCTACAAACTAAAAACAAAACACAGAGTAGTAGAGTTTGGGAGGGACTTGGGAGACTTTTTGAAAATCTGGAATCATTTTATTGATGGACTTAAATGACTGTTCTACTTTCAAGAAGTGTTCTTGTTTTCATTATTTTGTATCAATAACAACGCCTGAACAGGGACTTGAACCCTGGACCCTCAGATTAAAAGTCTGATGCTCTACCAACTGAGCTATCCAGGCTCTGACTTTAGTACTCTCAATGTCCTCCTACAAACTAAAAACAAAACACAGAGTGGTAGAGTTTGGGAGGGACATGGGAGGCTTTTTGAAAATCTGGAGTCGTTTTATTGATGGACTTAAATTACAGTTCTACTTTCAAGAAGTGTTCTTGTTTTCATTATTTTGTATCAATAACAACGCCTTAACAGGGACTTGAACCCTGGACCCTCAGATTAAAAGTCTGATGCCCTACCAACTGAGCTATACGGGCTCTGACTGGAGGATTCTCAGTGTCTTCCTACACTCAAAACAAAACACCGAGTAGAAAAGGAGAGACTTGGTAGACTTTTTGAAAATCTGGAGTAGTTTTATTGATGGACTTTAGTGACTGTTCTACTTTCAAGACGTGTTCTTTGTTTCATTATTTTGTATCAATAACAACGCCTGAACAGGGACTTGAACCCTGGACCCTCAGATTAAAAGTCTGATGCTCTACCAACGGAGCTATCCAGGCTGTGACTGGAGGATTCTCAGTGTCTTCCTACACTCAAAACAAAACACCGAGTAGAAAAGGAGAGACTTGGTAGACTTTTTGAAAATCTGGAGTAGTTTTATTGATGGACTTTAGTGACTGCTCTACTTTCAAGACGTGATCTTTGTTCCATTATTTTGTATCAATAACAACGCCTGAACAGGGACTTGAACCCTGGACCCTCAGATTAAATGTCTGATGCTCTACCAACTGAGCTATCCAGGCTCTGACTTTAGAACTCTCAGTGTCCTCCTACAAACTAAAAAAAAAACACAGAGTAATGTTTGTGAGGGACTTGGGAGGCTTTTTGAAAATCTGGAGTCGTTTTATTGATGGACTTAAATGACTGTTCTAATGACTGTTTCATTATTTTGTATCAATAACAACGCCTGAACAGGGACTTGAACCCTGGACCCTCAGATTAAAAGTCTGATGCTCTACCAACTGAGCAATCCTGACTCTGACTTGAGGATTCTCAGTGTCTTCTTACAAACTCAAAACAAAACACCGAGTAGAGAAGGAGAGACTTGGTAGACTTTTTGAAAATCTGGAGTAGTTTTATTGTTTGACTTTAGTGACTGTATTACTTTCAAGACGTGTTCTTTGTTTCATTATTTTGTATCAATAACAACGCCTGAACAGCGACTTGAACCCTGGACCCTGAGATTAAAAGTCTGATGCTCTACCAACTGAGCTATCCAGGCTGTGAAATTTTAGTGTCCTCCTACAAATTAAAAACAAAACAACGAGTAGAACTGGGTTGGACTTGGGAGACTATGAACGTCTGGAGTAGTTTTATTGATGGACTTACATGACTGTTCTACTTTCAAGAAGTGTTCTTTGTTTCATTATTTTGTATCAATAACAACGCCTGAACAGGGACTTGAACCCTGGACCCTCAGATTAAAAGTCTGATGCTCTACCAACTGAGCTATCCAGGCTCTGACTTCAGTCATTTTAGTGTCCTACTACAAATTAAAAACAAAACAACGATTAGAGTTGGGTTGGACTTGGGAGACTATGAACGTCTGGAGTAGTTTTATTGATGGACTGAAATGACTGTTCTACTTTCAAGAAGTGTTCTTTGTTTCATTATTTTGTATCAATAACCACGCCTGAACAGGGACTTGAACCCTGGACCCTCAGATTAAAAGTCTGATGCTCTACCAACTGAGCTATTCGGGCTCTGACTTGAGGCTTCTCAGTGTCTTCCTACACTCAAAACAAAACACCGTGGGGGGATGGGGGCTGGGGACCGGTGGGGCGCTGTGGGGGCCCGCTGGGCCTCGTTCTGCGGCCTTGGGCTCGGGGGTGTGGGCCGGGGCTGGGGCGGGGGTGTTCCGGGTGTCTGGGTCGGCTCGCCGACCGGTGTCCGCTCGGGTGGCTTGGGGGTGGCCTTGGTGCTGCCGCGGCCTGGGGATTCCGGGGGGGGGGTGCTCGCTTTGCTGGACCGCGGTTGACGGCTTCTTTCTTTGGTGGTGGTCCTTATGCATGCCAGATCCGTCGCACCAGCATCTACTGAAACTCAACAGAAGTACCCTCTCCCTCCCACAGCCCCTTGAATCAGTTGGTGCTGGTGTCTGTGGTTCTCACTTTGCTTTATCTATCCTTCCCTCCTTCCTCTCTTTAGTTTTTCCTCTGGTCACTTGAGATCTTAATTTATTAGAAGTATGAGGTTTCTGGGGTTGGCATAAGACTCTGGTTTTGTAACCACGCAGGAGGGGTCTTGTTGGTGCTGGACTTCACTTTGATGGATTGGATGTACTGGCTTCTATGGATCTCACTCTGCCTTATCGATCCTTCCCTCCTTCCTCTCTTTAGTTTTTCCTCTGGGCTCTTGAGATCTCGCTAAATTTGCTGGAATTTAGAGGCTTCCGGGGTTGGCGTAAGACTTTGATTTTGTAATCATGGGGAAGGCAGGAAGTGTTTGGTCGGTGCTGGATTTCACTTTGATTTACCTTTCTTTTCTCTTTATTTATTTTTTTTTCTGACCTTTTCTCTGGTCTGACCATTTAAACCTCACGACTCTGGCAAGATTCTGAAGTACCTGGTTAAGGCGAAGGGTAATGGGATATTTATAAGGTTTTAGGTGAATGAATGAGTATAAATTTATACGTATTTGCACGCACGCACGCGCACGCACGCAAACGCACGCAAACGCACACACGCAAACGCACGCACGCAAACGCACGCACACATACACACAAAAAAAAAAAAAAAAAAAAAAAAAAAGAGCAATGATGACAAGACGTTGAATCGGTAAGACTACCGAATGAACAATTCTGAGCTCTTTAAAAAAAAAAAAAGAAAAAAAAAAAAAAAAACACCGAGTAGAGAGAGACTTGGTAGACTTTTTGAAAATCTGGAGTAGTTTTATTGTTGGACTTTAGTGACTGTTCTACTTTCAAGACATGTTCTTTGTTTCATTATTTTGTATCAATATCAACGCCTGAACAGGGACTTGAACCCTGGACCCTGAGATTAAAAGTCTGATGCTCTACCAACTGAGCTATCCACGCTCTGACTTCAGTCATTTTAGTGTCCTCCTACAAACTAAAAACAAAACACAGAGTAGAGTTTGGGAGGGACTTGGGAGGCTTTTTGAAAATCTGGAGTCGTTTTATTGATGGACTTAAATGACTGTTCTACTTTCAAGAACTGTTCTTGTTTTCATTATTTTGTATCAATAACAACGCCTGAACAGGGACTTGAACCCTGGACCCTCAGATTAAAAGTCTGATGCTCTACCAACTGAGCTATCCAGGCTCTGGCGTGAGGATTCTCAGTGTCTTCCTACAAACTCAAAACAAAACACCGAGTAAAGGAGAGACTTGGTAGACTTTTTGAAAATCTGGAGTAGTTTTATTGTTGGACTTTAGTGACTGTTCTACTTTCAAGACGTGTTCTTTGTTTCATTATTTTGTATCAATAACAACGCCAGAACAGGGACTTGAACCCTGGACCCTGAGATTAAAAGTCTGATGCTCTACCAACTGAGCTATCCATGCTCTGACTTCAGTCATATTAGTGTCCTACTACAAATTAAAAACAAAACACAGAGTAGTAGAGTTTGGGAGGGACTTGGGAGGCTTTTTGAAAATCTGGAGTCGTTTTATTGATGGACTTAAATGACAGTTCTACTTTCAAGAAGTGTTCTTGTTTTCATTATTTTGTATCAATAACAACGCCTGAACAGGGACTTGAACCCTGGACCCTCAGATTAAAAGTCTGATGCTCTACCAACTGAGCTATCCAGGCTATGACTTGAGAATTCTCAGTGTCTTCCTACAAACTAAAAACAAAACACAGAAGTACTGACAGACTTCAATTACTGTTATACTTTAAAGAAATGCTCTTTGTTTTGGTATTTTGTCTCAATAACGCCTGAACAGGGACTTGAACCCTGGACCATCAGATTAAAAGTCTGATGCTCTACCAACTGAGCTATCCAGGATCTGACTTTAGTATTCTCAGTGTTTTCCTACAAACTCAAAACAAAACACCGAGTTGTGAACGAGAGACTTGGTAGACTTTTTGAAAATCTGGAGTAGTTTTATTGATGGACTTTAGTGACTGTTCTACTTTCAAGAAGTGTTCTTGTTTTCATTATTTTGTATCAATAACAACGCCTGAACAGGGACTTGAACCCTGGACCCTCAGATTAAAAGTCTGATGCTCTACCAACTGAGCTATCCAGGCTCTGACTTTAGAACTCTCAGTGTCCTCCTACAAACTAAAAAAAAAACACAGAGTAGTAATGTTTGTGAGGGACTTGGGAGGCTTTTTGAAAATCTGGAGTCGTTTTATTGATGGACTTAAATGACTGTTCTACTTTCAAGAAGTGTTCTTGTTTTCATTATTTTGTATCAATAACAACGCCTGAACAGGGACTTGAACCCTGGACCCTCAGATTAAAAGTCTGATGCTCTACCAACTGAGCTATCCAGGCTCTGATGTGAGTACTCTCAATGTCCTCCTACAAACTAAAAACAAAACACAGAGTAGTAGATTTTGGGAGGGACTTGGGAGGCTTTTTGAAAATCTGGAGTCGATTTATTGTTGAACTTAAATGACTGTTCTACTTTCAAGAGCTGTTCTTGTTTTCATTATTTTGTATCAATAACAACGCCTGAACAGGGACTTGAACCCTGGACCCTCAGATTAAAAGTCTGATGCTCTACCAACTGAGCTATCCAGGCTCTGGGTTGAGGATTCTCAGTGTCTTCCTACAAACTCAAAACAAAACACCGAGTAGAGAAGGAGAGACTTGGTAGACTTTTTGAAAATCTGGAGTAGTTTTATTGTTGGACTTTAGTGACTGTTCTACTTTCAAGACGTGTTCTTTGTTTCATTATTTTGTATCAATATCAACGCCTGAACCCTGAGATTAAAAGTCTGATGCGCTACCAACTGAGCTATCCAGGCTCTGACTTTAGTCATTTTAGTGTCCTCCTACAAACTAAAAACAAAACACAGAGTAGTAGAGTTTGGGAGGGACTTGGGAGACTTTTTGAAAATCTGGAGTCGTTTTATTGATGGACTTAAATGACTGTTCTACTTTCAAGAACTGTTCTTGTTTTCATTATTTTGTATCAATAACAATGCCTGAACAGGGACTTGAACCCTGGACCCTCAGATTAAAAGTCTGATGCTCTACCAACTGAGCTATCCAGGCTCTGACTTTAGTACTCTCAATGTCCTCCTACAAACTAAAAACAAAACACAGAGTAGTAGAGTTTGGGAGGGACTTGGGAGGCTTTTTGAAAATCTGGAGTCGTTTTATTGATGGACTTAAATGACAGTTCTACTTTCAAGAAGTGTTCTTGTTTTCATTATTTTGTATCAATTACAACGCCTGAACAGGGACTTGAACCCTGGACCCTCAGATTAAAAGTCTGATGCTCTACCAACTGAGCTATCCAGGCTCTGTCTTGAGAATTCTCAGTGTCTTCCTACAAACTAAAAACAAAACACAGAAGTACTGACGGACTTCAATTACTGTTATACTTTAAAGAAATGCTCTTTGTTTTGGTATTTTGTCTCAATAACAACGCCTGAACAGGGCCTTGAACCGTGGACGATCAGATGAAAAGTCTGATGCTCTACCAACTGAGTTATCCAGGCTCTGACTTTAGTATTCTCAGTGTTTTCCTACAAACTCAAAACAAAACACCGAGTTGTGAACGAGAGACTTGGTAGACTTTTTGAAAATCTGGAGCAGTTTTATTGATGGACTTTAGTGACTGTTCTACTTTCAAGAAGTGTTCTTGTTTTCATTATTTTGTATCAATAACAACGCCTGAACAGGGACTTGAACCCTGGACCCTCAGATTAAAAGTCTGATGCTCTACCAACTGAGCTATCCAGGCTCTGACTTTAGAACTCTCAGTGTCCTCCTACAAACTAAAAAAAAAACACAGAGTAGTAATGTTTGTGAGGGACTTGGGAGGCTTTTTGAAAATCTGGAGTCGTTTTATTGATGGACTTAAATGACTGTTCTACTTCCAAGAGCTGTTCTTGTTTTCATTATTTTGTATCAATAACAACGCCTGAACAGGGACTTGAACCCTGGACCCTCAGATTAAAAGTCTGATGCTCTACCAACTGAGCTATCCAGGCTCTTGCTTGAGGATTCTCAGTGTCTTCCTACAAACTAAAAAAAAAACACAGAGTAGTAATGTTTGTGAGGGACTTGGGAGGCTTTTTGAAAATCTGGAGTCGATTTATTGTTGAACTTAAATGACTGTTCTACTTTCAAGAGCTGTTCTTGTTTTCATTATTTAGTCTCAATAACAACGCCTGAACAGGGCCTTGAACCGTGGACCATCAGATTAAAAGTCTGATGCTCTACCAACTGAGTTATCCAGGCTCTGACTTTAGTATTCTCAGTGTTTTCCTACAAACTCAAAACAAAACACCGAGTTGTGAACGAGAGACTTGGTAGACTTTTTGAAAATCTGGAGCAGTTTTATTGATGGACTTTAGTGACTGTTCTACTTTCAAGAAGTGTTCTTGTTTTCATTATTTTGTATCAATAACAACGCCTGAACAGGGACTTGAACCCTGGACCCTCAGATTAAAAGTCTGATGCTCTACCAACTGAGCTATCCAGGCTCTGACTTTAGAACTCTCAGTGTCCTCCTACAAACTAAAAAAAAAACACAGAGTAGTAATGTTTGTGAGGGACTTGGGAGGCTTTTTGAAAATCTGGAGTCGTTTTATTGTTGGACTTTAGTGCCTGTTCTACTTTCAAGACGTGTTCTTTGTTTCATTATTTTGTATCAATAACAATGCCTGAACAGGGACTTGAACCCTGGACCCTGAGATTAAAAGTCTGATGCTCTACCAACTGAGCTATCCAGGCTCTGACTTCAGTCATATTAGTGTCCTACTACAAATTAAAAACAAAACACAGAGTAGTAGAGTTTGGGAGGGACTTGGGAGACTTTTTGAAAATTTGGAGTCATTTTATTGATGGACTTAAATGACTGTTCTACTTTCAAGAAGTGTTATTGTTTTCATTATTTTGTATCAATAACAACGCCTGAACAGGGACTTGAACCCTGGACCCTCAGATTAAAAGTCTGATGCTCTACCAACTGAGCTATCCAGGCTCTGTCTTGAGAATTCTCAGTGTCTTCCTACAAACTAAAAACAAAACACAGAAGTACTGACAGACTTCAATTACTGTTATACTTTAAAGAAATGCTCTTTGTTTTGGTATTTTGTCTCAATAACAACGCCTGAACAGGGACTTGAACCCTGGACCATCAGATTAAAAGTCTGATGCTCTACCAACTGAGCTATCCAGGATCTGACTTTAGTATTCTCAGTGTTTTCCTACAAACTCAAAACAAAACACCGAGTTGTGAACGAGAGACTTGGTAGACTTTTTGAAAATCTGGAGTAGTTTTATTGATGGACTTTAGTGACTGTTCTACTTTCAAGAAGTGTTCTTGTTTTCATTATTTTGTATCAATAACAACGCCTGAACAGGGACTTGAACCCTGGACCCTCAGATTAAAAGTCTGATGCTCTACCAACTGAGCTATCCAGGCTCTGACTTTAGAACTCTCAGTGTCCTCCTACAAACTAAAAAAAAAACACAGAGTAGTAATGTTTGTGAGGGACTTGGGAGGCTTTTTGAAAATCTGGAGTCGTTTTATTGATGGACTTAAATGACTGTTCTACTTTCAAGAAGTGTTCTTGTTTTCATTATTTTGTATCAATAACAACGCCTGAACAGGGACTTGAACCCTGGACCCTCAGATTAAAAGTCTGATGCTCTACCAACTGAGCTATCCAGGCTCTGATGTGAGTACTCTCAATGTCCTCCTACAAACTAAAAACAAAACACAGAGTAGTAGAGTTTGGGAGGGACTTGGGAGGCTTTTTGAAAATCTGGAGTCGTTTTATTGTTGAACTTAAATGACTGTTCTACTTTCAAGAGCTGTTCTTGTTTTCATTATTGTGTATCAATAACAACGCCTGAACAGGGACTTGAACCCTGGACCCTCAGATTAAAAGTCTGATGCTCTACCAACTGAGCTATCCAGGCTCTGGCTTGAGGATTCTCAGTGTCTTCCTACAAACTCAAAACAAAACACCGAGTAAAGGAGAGACTTGGTAGACTTTTTGAAAATCTGGAGTAGTTTTATTGTTGGACTTTAGTGACTGTTCTACTTTCAAGACGTGTTCTTTGTTTCATTATTTTGTATCAATATCAACGCCTGAACCCTGAGATTAAAAGTCTGATGCGCTACCAACTGAGCTATCCAGGCTCTGACTTTAGTCATTTTAGTGTCCTCCTACAAACTAAAAACAAAACACAGAGTAGTAGAGTTTGGGAGGGACTTGGGAGACTTTTTGAAAATCTGGAGTCGTTTTATTGATGGACTTAAATGACTGTTCTACTTTCAAGAACTGTTCTTGTTTTCATTATTTTGTATCAATAACAATGCCTGAACAGGGACTTGAACCCTGGACCCTCAGATTAAAAGTCTGATGCTCTACCAACTGAGCTATCCAGGCTCTGACTTTTGTACTCTCAATGTCCTCCTACAAACTAAAAACAAAACACAGAGTAGTAGAGTTTGGGAGGGACTTGGGAGGCTTTTTGAAAATCTGGAGTCGTTTTATTGATGGACTTAAATGACAGTTCTACTTTCAAGAAGTGTTCTTGTATTCATTATTTTGTATCAATTACAACGCCTGAACAGGGACTTGAACCCTGGACCCTCAGATTAAAAGTCTGATGCTCTACCAACTGAGCTATCCAGGCTCTGGCTTGAGGATTCTCAGTGTCTTCCTACAAACTCAAAACAAAACACCGAGTAAATGAGAGACTTGGTAGACTTTTTGAAAATCTGGAGTAGTTTTATTGATGGACTTTAGTGACTGTTCTACTTTCAAGACGTGTTCTTTGTTTCATTATTTTGTATCAATAACAACGCCTGAACAGGGACTTGAACCCTGGACCCTGAGATTAAAAGTCTGATGCTCTACCAACTGAGCTATCCAGGCTCTGACTTCAGTCATATTAGTGTCCTACTACAAATTAAAAACAAAACACAGAGTAGTAGAGTTTGGGAGTGACTTGGGAGGCTTTTTGAAAATCTGGAGTCATTTTATTGATGGACTTAAATGACTGTTCTACTTTCAAGAAGTGTTCTTGTTTTCATTATTTTGTATCAATAACAACGCCTGAACAGGGACTTGAACCCTGGACCCTCAGATTAAAAGTCTGATGCTCTACCAACTGAGCTATCCAGGCTCTGTCTTGAGAATTCTCAGTGTCTTCCTACAAACTAAAAACAAAACACAGAAGTACTGACGGACTTCAATTACTGTTATACTTTAAAGAAATGCTCTTTGTTTTGGTATTTTGTCTCAATAACAACGCCTGAACAGGGCCTTGAACCGTGGACCATCAGATTAAAAGTCTGATGCTCTACCAACTGAGTTATCCAGGCTCTGACTTTAGTATTCTCAGTGTTTTCCTACAAACTCAAAACAAAACACCGAGTTGTGAACGACAGACTTGGTAGACTTTTTGAAAATCTGGAGCAGTTTTATTGATGGACTTTAGTGACTGTTCTACTTTCAAGAAGTGTTCTTGTTTTCATTATTTTGTATCAATAACAACGCCTGAACAGGGACTTGAACCCTGGACCCTCAGATTAAAAGTCTGATGCTCTACCAACTGAGCTATCCAGGCTCTGACTTTAAAACTCTCAGTGTCCTCCTACAAACTAAAAAAAAAACACAGAGTAGTAATGTTTGTGAGGGACTTGGGAGGCTTTTTGAAAATCTGGAGTCGTTTTATTGATGGACTTAAATGACTGTTCTACTTCCAAGAGCTGTTCTTGTTTTCATTATTTTGTATCAATAACAACGCCTGAACAGGGACTTGAACCCTGGACCCTCAGATTAAAAGTCTGATGCTCTACCAACTGAGCTATCCAGGCTCTGGCTTGAGGATTCTCAGTGTCTTCCTACAAACTCAAAACAAAACACCGAGTAAAGGAGAGACTTGGTAGACTTTTTGAAAATCTGGAGTAGTTTTATTGTTGGACTTTAGTGACTGTTCTACTTTCAAGACGTGTTCTTTGTTTCATTATTTTGTATCAATAACAACGCCTGAACAGGGACTTGAACCCTGGACCCTGAGATTAAAAGTCTGATGCTCTACCAACTGAGCTATCCAGGCTCTGACTTCAGTCATATTAGTGTCCTACTACAAATTAAAAACAAAACACAGAGTAGTAGAGTTTGGGAGGGACTTGGGAGACTTTTTGAAAATTTGGAGTCATTTTATTGATGGACTTAAATGACTGTTCTACTTTCAAGAAGTGTTCTTGTTTTCATTATTTTGTATCAATAACAACACCTGAACAGGGACTTGAACCCTGGACCCTCAGATTAAAAGTCTGATGCTCTACCAACTGAGCTATCCAGGCTATGACTTCAGTACTCTCAATGTCCTCCTACAAACTAAAAACAAAACACAGAGTAGTTGAGTTTGGGAGGGACTTGGGAGGCTTTTTGAAAATCTGGAGTCGTTTTTTTGATGGACTTAAATGACAGTTCTACTTTCAAGAAGTGTTCTTGTTTTCATTATTTTGTATCAATAACAACGCCTGAACAGGGACTTGAACCCTGGACCCTCAGATTAAAAGTCTGATGCTCTACCAACTGAGCTATCCAGGCTCTGACTTGAGAATTCTCAGTGTCTTCCTACAAACTAAAAACAAAACACAGAAGTACTGACAGACTTCAATTACTGTTATACTTTAAAGAAATGCTCTTTGTTTTGGTATTTTGTCTCAATAACAACGCCTGAACAGGGACTTGAACCCTGGACCATCAGATTAAAAGTCTGATGCTCTACCAACTGAGCTATCCAGGATCTGACTTTAGTATTCTCAGTGTTTTCCTACAAACTCAAAACAAAACACCGAGTTGTGATCGAGAGACTTGGTAGACTTTTTGAAAATCTGGAGTAGTTTTATTGATGGACTTTAGTGACTGTTCTACTTTCAAGAAGTGTTCTTGTTTTCATTATTTTGTATCAATAACAACGCCTGAACAGGGACTTGAACCCTGGACCCTCAGATTAAAAGTCTGATGCTCTACCAACTGAGCTATCCAGGCTCTGACTTTAGAACTCTCAGTGTCCTCCTACAAACTAAAAAAAAAACACAGAGTAGTAATGTTTGTGAGGGACTTGGTAGGCTTTTTGAAAATCTGGAGTCGTTTTATTGATGGACTTAAATGACTGTTCTACTTTCAAGA
Source organism: Festucalex cinctus (assembly GCF_051991245.1). Classification (NCBI taxonomy): domain Eukaryota; kingdom Metazoa; phylum Chordata; class Actinopteri; order Syngnathiformes; family Syngnathidae; genus Festucalex; species Festucalex cinctus. The sequence goes on from NC_135415.1 coordinate 6,225,833, forward strand.
AGTGTTCTTGTTTTCATTATTTTGTATCAATAACAACGCCTGAACAGGGACTTGAACCCTGGACCCTCAGATTAAAAGTCTGATGCTCTACCAACTGAGCTATCCAGGCTCTGGCTTGAGGATTCTCAGTGTCTTCCTACAAACTCAAAACAAAACACAGAAGTACTGACAGACTTCAATTACTGTTATACTTTAAAGAAATGCTCTTTGTTTTGGTATTTTGTCTCAATAACAACGCCTGAACAGGGACTTGAACCCTGGACCATCAGATTAAAAGTCTGATGCTCTACCAACTGAGCTATCCAGGATCTGACTTTAGTATTCTCAGTGTTTTCCTACAAACTCAAAACAAAACACCGAGTTGTGATCGAGAGACTTGGTAGACTTTTTGAAAATCTGGAGTAGTTTTATTGATGGACTTTAGTGACTGTTCTACTTTCAAGAAGTGTTCTTGTTTTCATTATTTTGTATCAATAACAACGCCTGAACAGGGACTTGAACCCTGGACCCTCAGATTAAAAGTCTGATGCTCTACCAACTGAGCTATCCAGGCTCTGACTTTAGAACTCTCAGTGTCCTCCTACAAACTAAAAAAAAAACACAGAGTAGTAATGTTTGTGAGGGACTTGGTAGGCTTTTTGAAAATCTGGAGTCGTTTTATTGATGGACTTAAATGACTGTTCTACTTTCAAGAAGTGTTCTTGTTTTCATTATTTTGTATCAATAACAACGCCTGAACAGGGACTTGAACCCTGGACCCTCAGATTAAAAGTCTGATGCTCTACCAACTGAGCTATCCAGGCTCTGGCTTGAGGATTCTCAGTGTCTTCCTACAAACTCAAAACAAAACACAGAGTAGAGAAGGAGAGACTTGGTAGACTTTTTGAAAATCTGGAGTAGTTTTATTGTTGGACTTTAGTGACTGTTCTACTTTCAAGACGTGTTCTTTGTTTCATTATTTTGTATCAATATCAACGCCTGAACCCTGAGATTAAAAGTCTGATGCGCTACCAACTGAGCTATCCAGGCTCTGACTTTAGTCATTTTAGTGTCCTCCTACAAACTAAAAACAAAACACAGAGTAGTAGAGTTTGGGAGGGACTTGGGAGACTTTTTGAAAATCTGGAGTCGTTTTATTGATGGACTTAAATGACTGTTCTACTTTCAAGAACTGTTCTTGTTTTCATTATTTTGTATCAATAACAATGCCTGAACAGGGACTTGAACCCTGGACCCTCAGATTAAAAGTCTGATGCTCTACCAACTGAGCTATCCAGGCTCTGACTTTAGTACTCTCAATGTCCTCCTACAAACTAAAAACAAAACACAGAGTAGTAGAGTTTGGGAGGGACTTGGGAGGCTTTTTGAAAATCTGGAGTCGTTTTATTGATGGACTTAAATGACAGTTCTACTTTCAAGAAGTGTTCTTGTTTTCATTATTTTGTATCAATAACAACGCCTGAACAGGGACTTGAACCCTGGACCCTCAGATTAAAAGTCTGATGCTCTACCAACTGAGCTATCCAGGCTCTGTCTTGAGAATTCTCAGTGTCTTCCTACAAACTAAAAACAAAACACAGAAGTACTGACTGACTTCAATTACTGTTATACTTTAAAGAAATGCTCTTTGTTTTGGTATTTTGTCTCAATAACAACGCCTGAACAGGGCCTTGAACCGTGGACCATCAGATTAAAAGTCTGATGCTCTACCAACTGAGTTATCCAGGCTCTGACTTTAGCATTCTCAGTGTTTTCCTACAAACTCAAAACAAAACACCGAGTTGTGAACGAGAGACTTGGTAGACTTTTTGAAAATCTGGAGTAGTTTTATTGATGGACTTTAGTGACTGTTCTACTTTCAAGATGTGTTCTTGTTTTCATTATTTTGTATCAATAACAACGCCTGAACAGGGACTTGAACCCTGGACCCTCAGATTAAAAGTCTGATGCTCTACCAACTGAGCTATCCAGGCTCTGATTTTAGAACTCTCAGTGTCCTCCTACAAACTAAAAAAAAAACACAGAGTAGTAATGTTTGTGAGGGACTTGGGAGGCTTTTTGAAAATCTGGAGTCGTTTTATTGATGGACTTAAATGACTGTTCTACTTCCAAGAGCTGTTCTTGTTTTCATTATTTTGTATCAATAACAACGCCTGAACAGGGACTTGAACCCTGGACCCTCAGATTAAAAGTCTGATGCTCTACCAACTGAGCTATCCAGGCTCTGGCTTGAGGATTCTCAGTGTCTTCCTACAAACTCAAAACAAAACACCGAGTAGAGAAGGAGAGACTTGGTAGACTTTTTGAAAATCTGTAGTAGTTTTATTGTTGGACTTTAGTGACTGTTCTACTTTCAAGACGTGTTCTTTGTTTCATTATTTTGTATCAATATCAACGCCTGAACCCTGAGATTAAAAGTCTGATGCGCTACCAACTGAGCTATCCAGGCTCTGACTTTAGTCATTTTAGTGTCCTCCTACAAACTAAAAACAAAACACAGAGTAGTAGAGTTTGGGAGGGACTTGGGAGACTTTTTGAAAATCTGGAGTCGTTTTATTGATGGACTTAAATGACTGTTCTACTTTCAAGAACTGTTCTTGTTTTCATTATTTTGTATCAATAACAATGCCTGAACAGGGACTTGAACCCTGGACCCTCAGATTAAAAGTCTGATGCTCTACCAACTGAGCTATCCAGGCTCTGACTTTAGTACTCTCAATGTCCTCCTACAAACTAAAAACAAAACACAGAGTAGTAGAGTTTGGGAGGGACTTGGGAGGCTTTTTGAAAATCTGGAGTCGTTTTATTGATGGACTTAAATGACAGTTCTACTTTCAAGAAGTGTTCTTGTATTCATTATTTTGTATCAATTACAACGCCTGAACAGGGACTTGAACCCTGGACCCTCAGATTAAAAGTCTGATGCTCTACCAACTGAGCTATCCAGGCTCTGGCTTGAGGATTCTCAGTGTCTTCCTACAAACTCAAAACAAAACACCGAGTAAATGAGAGACTTGGTAGACTTTTTGAAAATCTGGAGTAGTTTTATTGATGGACTTTAGTGACTGTTCTACTTTCAAGACGTGTTCTTTGTTTCATTATTTTGTATCAATAACAACGCCTGAACAGGGACTTGAACCCTGGACCCTGAGATTAAAAGTCTGATGCTCTACCAACTGAGCTATCCAGGCTCTGACTTCAGTCATATTAGTGTCCTACTACAAATTAAAAACAAAACACAGAGTAGTAGAGTTTGGGAGTGACTTGGGAGGCTTTTTGAAAATCTGGAGTCATTTTATTGATGGACTTAAATGACTGTTCTACTTTCAAGAAGTGTTCTTGTTTTCATTATTTTGTATCAATAACAACGCCTGAACAGGGACTTGAACCCTGGACCCTCAGATTAAAAGTCTGATGCTCTACCAACTGAGCTATCCAGGCTCTGTCTTGAGAATTCTCAGTGTCTTCCTACAAACTAAAAACAAAACACAGAAGTACTGACGGACTTCAATTACTGTTATACTTTAAAGAAATGCTCTTTGTTTTGGTATTTTGTCTCAATAACAACGCCTGAACAGGGCCTTGAACCGTGGACCATCAGATTAAAAGTCTGATGCTCTACCAACTGAGTTATCCAGGCTCTGACTTTAGTATTCTCAGTGTTTTCCTACAAACTCAAAACAAAACACCGAGTTGTGAACGACAGACTTGGTAGACTTTTTGAAAATCTGGAGCAGTTTTATTGATGGACTTTAGTGACTGTTCTACTTTCAAGAAGTGTTCTTGTTTTCATTATTTTGTATCAATAACAACGCCTGAACAGGGACTTGAACCCTGGACCCTCAGATTAAAAGTCTGATGCTCTACCAACTGAGCTATCCAGGCTCTGACTTTAAAACTCTCAGTGTCCTCCTACAAACTAAAAAAAAAACACAGAGTAGTAATGTTTGTGAGGGACTTGGGAGGCTTTTTGAAAATCTGGAGTCGTTTTATTGATGGACTTAAATGACTGTTCTACTTCCAAGAGCTGTTCTTGTTTTCATTATTTTGTATCAATAACAACGCCTGAACAGGGACTTGAACCCTGGACCCTCAGATTAAAAGTCTGATGCTCTACCAACTGAGCTATCCAGGCTCTGGCTTGAGGATTCTCAGTGTCTTCCTACAAACTCAAAACAAAACACCGAGTAAAGGAGAGACTTGGTAGACTTTTTGAAAATCTGGAGTAGTTTTATTGTTGGACTTTAGTGACTGTTCTACTTTCAAGACGTGTTCTTTGTTTCATTATTTTGTATCAATAACAACGCCTGAACAGGGACTTGAACCCTGGACCCTGAGATTAAAAGTCTGATGCTCTACCAACTGAGCTATCCAGGCTCTGACTTCAGTCATATTAGTGTCCTACTACAAATTAAAAACAAAACACAGAGTAGTAGAGTTTGGGAGGGACTTGGGAGACTTTTTGAAAATTTGGAGTCATTTTATTGATGGACTTAAATGACTGTTCTACTTTCAAGAAGTGTTCTTGTTTTCATTATTTTGTATCAATAACAACGCCTGAACAGGGACTTGAACCCTGGACCCTCAGATTAAAAGTCTGATGCTCTACCAACTGAGCTATCCAGGCTATGACTTCAGTACTCTCAATGTCCTCCTACAAACTAAAAACAAAACACAGAGTAGTTGAGTTTGGGAGGGACTTGGGAGGCTTTTTGAAAATCTGGAGTCGTTTTATTGATGGACTTAAATGACAGTTCTACTTTCAAGAAGTGTTCTTGTTTTCATTATTTTGTATCAATAACAACGCCTGAACAGGGACTTGAACCCTGGACCCTCAGATTAAAAGTCTGATGCTCTACCAACTGAGCTATCCAGGCTCTGACTTGAGAATTCTCAGTGTCTTCCTACAAACTAAAAACAAAACACAGAAGTACTGACAGACTTCAATTACTGTTATACTTTAAAGAAATGCTCTTTGTTTTGGTATTTTGTCTCAATAACAACGCCTGAACAGGGACTTGAACCCTGGACCATCAGATTAAAAGTCTGATGCTCTACCAACTGAGCTATCCAGGATCTGACTTTAGTATTCTCAGTGTTTTCCTACAAACTCAAAACAAAACACCGAGTTGTGATCGAGAGACTTGGTAGACTTTTTGAAAATCTGGAGTAGTTTTATTGATGGACTTTAGTGACTGTTCTACTTTCAAGAAGTGTTCTTGTTTTCATTATTTTGTATCAATAACAACGCCTGAACAGGGACTTGAACCCTGGACCCTCAGATTAAAAGTCTGATGCTCTACCAACTGAGCTATCCAGGCTCTGACTTTAGAACTCTCAGTGTCCTCCTACAAACTAAAAAAAAAACACAGAGTAGTAATGTTTGTGAGGGACTTGGTAGGCTTTTTGAAAATCTGGAGTCGTTTTATTGATGGACTTAAATGACTGTTCTACTTTCAAGAAGTGTTCTTGTTTTCATTATTTTGTATCAATAACAACGCCTGAACAGGGACTTGAACCCTGGACCCTCAGATTAAAAGTCTGATGCTCTACCAACTGAGCTATCCAGGCTCTGATGTGAGTACTCTCAATGTCCTCCTACAAACTAAAAACAAAACACAGAGTAGTAGAGTTTGGGAGGGACTTGGGAGGCTTTTTGAAAATCTGGAGTCGATTTATTGTTGAACTTAAATGACTGTTCTACTTTCAAGAGCTGTTCTTGTTTTCATTATTTTGTATCAATAACAACGCCTGAACAGGGACTTGAACCCTGGACCCTCAGATTAAAAGTCTGATGCTCTACCAACTGAGCTATCCAGGCTCTGGCTTGAGGATTCTCAGTGTCTTCCTACAAACTCAAAACAAAACACAGAGTAGAGAAGGAGAGACTTGGTAGACTTTTTGAAAATCTGGAGTAGTTTTATTGTTGGACTTTAGTGACTGTTCTACTTTCAAGACGTGTTCTTTGTTTCATTATTTTGTATCAATATCAACGCCTGAACCCTGAGATTAAAAGTCTGATGCGCTACCAACTGAGCTATCCAGGCTCTGACTTTAGTCATTTTAGTGTCCTCCTACAAACTAAAAACAAAACACAGAGTAGTAGAGTTTGGGAGGGACTTGGGAGACTTTTTGAAAATCTGGAGTCGTTTTATTGATGGACTTAAATGACTGTTCTACTTTCAAGAACTGTTCTTGTTTTCATTATTTTGTATCAATAACAATGCCTGAACAGGGACTTGAACCCTGGACCCTCAGATTAAAAGTCTGATGCTCTACCAACTGAGCTATCCAGGCTCTGACTTTAGTACTCTCAATGTCCTCCTACAAACTAAAAACAAAACACAGAGTAGTAGAGTTTGGGAGGGACTTGGGAGGCTTTTTGAAAATCTGGAGTCGTTTTATTGATGGACTTAAATGACAGTTCCACTTTCAAGAAGTGTTCTTGTTTTCATTATTTTGTATCAATAACAACGCCTGAACAGGGACTTGAACCCTGGACCCTCAGATTAAAAGTCTGATGCTCTACCAACTGAGCTATCCAGGCTCTGTCTTGAGAATTCTCAGTGTCTTCCTACAAACTAAAAACAAAACACAGAAGTACTGACTGACTTCAATTACTGTTATACTTTAAAGAAATGCTCTTTGTTTTGGTATTTTGTCTCAATAACAACGCCTGAACAGGGCCTTGAACCGTGGACCATCAGATTAAAAGTCTGATGCTCTACCAACTGAGTTATCCAGGCTCTGACTTTAGCATTCTCAGTGTTTTCCTACAAACTCAAAACAAAACACCGAGTTGTGAACGAGAGACTTGGTAGACTTTTTGAAAATCTGGAGTAGTTTTATTGATGGACTTTAGTGACTGTTCTACTTTCAAGATGTGTTCTTGTTTTCATTATTTTGTATCAATAACAACGCCTGAACAGGGACTTGAACCCTGGACCCTCAGATTAAAAGTCTGATGCTCTACCAACTGAGCTATCCAGGCTCTGATTTTAGAACTCTCAGTGTCCTCCTACAAACTAAAAAAAAAACACAGAGTAGTAATGTTTGTGAGGGACTTGGGAGGCTTTTTGAAAATCTGGAGTCGTTTTATTGATGGACTTAAATGACTGTTCTACTTCCAAGAGCTGTTCTTGTTTTCATTATTTTGTATCAATAACAACGCCTGAACAGGGACTTGAACCCTGGACCCTCAGATTAAAAGTCTGATGCTCTACCAACTGAGCTATCCAGGCTCTGGCTTGAGGATTCTCAGTGTCTTCCTACAAACTCAAAACAAAACACCGAGTAGAGAAGGAGAGACTTGGTAGACTTTTTGAAAATCTGTAGTAGTTTTATTGATTGGCTTTAGTGACTGTTCTACTTTCAAGACGAGTTCCTTGTTTCATTATTTTGTATCAATAACAACGCCTGAACAGGGACTTGAACCCTGGACCCTCAGATTAAAAGTCTGATGCTCTACCAACTGAGCTATCCAGGCTCTGACTTTAGCACTCTCAGTGTCCTCCTACAAACTAAAAACAAAACACAGAGTAGTAACGTTTGTGAGGGACTTGGGAGGCTTTTTGAAAATCTGGAGTCGTTTTATTGATGGACTTAAATGACAGTTCTACTTTCAAGAAGTGTTCTTGTTTTCATTATTTAGTATCAATAACAACTCCTGAACATGGACTTGAACCCTGGACCCTCAGATTAAAAGTCTGATGCTCTACCAACTGAGCTATCCAGGCTCTGTCTTGAGAATTCTCAGTGTCTTCCTACAAACTAAAAACAAAACACAGAAGTACTGACGGACTTCAATTACTGTTATACTTTAAAGAAATGCTCTTTGTTTTGGTAATTTATCTCAATAACAACGCCTTAACAGGGCCTTGAACCGTGGACCATCAGATTAAAAGTCTGATGCTCTACCAACTGAGTTATCCAGGCTCTGACTTTAGTATTCTCAGTGTTTTCCTACAAACTCAAAACAAAACACCGAGTTGTGAACGAGAGACGTGGTAGACTTTTTGAAAATCTGGAGTCGTTTTATTGATGGACTTAAATGACAGTTCTACTTTCAAGAAGTGTTCTTGTTTTCATTATTTTGTATCAATAACAACGCCTGAACAGGGACTTGAACCCTGGACCCTCAGATTAAAAGTCTGATGCTCTACCAACTGAGCTATCCAGGCTCTGACTTGAGAATTCTCAGTGTCTTCCAACAAACTAAAAACAAAACACAGAAGTACTGACAGACTTCAATTACTGTTATACTTTAAAGAAATGCTCTTTGTTTTGGTATTTTGTCTCAATAACAACGCCTGAACAGGGACTTGAACCGTGGACCATCAGATTAAAAGTCTGATGCTCTACCAACTGAGTTATCCAGGCTCTGACTTTAGTATTCTCAGTGTTTTCCTACAAACTCAAAACAAAACACCGAGTTGTGAACGAGAGACTTGGTAGACTTTTTGAAAATCTGGAGTCGTTTTATTGATGGACTTAAATGACTGTTCTACTTTCAAGAACTGTTCTTGTTTTCATTATTTTGTATCAATAACAATGCCTGAACAGGGCCTTGAACCGTGGACCATCAGATTAAAAGTCTGATGCTCTACCAACTGAGTTATCCAGGCTCTGACTTTAGTATTCTCAGTGTTTTCCTACAAACTCAAAACAAAACACCGAGTTGTGAACGAGAGACTTGGTAGACTTTTTGAAAATCTGGAGCAGTTTTATTGATGGACTTTAGTGACTGTTCTACTTTCAAGAAGTGTTCTTGTTTTCATTATTTTGTATCAATAACAACGCCTGAACAGGGACTTGAACCCTGGACCCTCAGATTAAAAGTCTGATGCTCTACCAACTGAGCTATCCAGGCTCTGACTTTAGAACTCTCAGTGTCCTCCTACAAACTAAAAAAAAAACACAGAGTAGTAATGTTTGTGAGGGACTTGGGAGGCTTTTTGAAAATCTGGAGTCGTTTTATTGTTGGACTTTAGTGACTGTTCTACTTTCAAGACGTGTTCTTTGTTTCATTATTTTGTATCAATAACAATGCCTGAACAGGGACTTGAACCCTGGACCCTGAGATTAAAAGTCTGATGCTCTACCAACTGAGCTATCCAGGCTCTGACTTCAGTCATATTAGTGTCCTACTACAAATTAAAAACAAAACACAGAGTAGTAGAGTTTGGGAGGGACTTGGGAGACTTTTTGAAAATTTGGAGTCATTTTATTGATGGACTTAAATGACTGTTCTACTTTCAAGAAGTGTTATTGTTTTCATTATTTTGTATCAATAACAACGCCTGAACAGGGACTTGAACCCTGGACCCTCAGATTAAAAGTCTGATGCTCTACCAACTGAGCTATCCAGGCTCTGTCTTGAGAATTCTCAGTGTCTTCCTACAAACTAAAAACAAAACACAGAAGTACTGACAGACTTCAATTACTGTTATACTTTAAAGAAATGCTCTTTGTTTTGGTATTTTGTCTCAATAACAACGCCTGAACAGGGACTTGAACCCTGGACCATCAGATTAAAAGTCTGATGCTCTACCAACTGAGCTATCCAGGATCTGACTTTAGTATTCTCAGTGTTTTCCTACAAACTCAAAACAAAACACCGAGTTGTGAACGAGAGACTTGGTAGACTTTTTGAAAATCTGGAGTAGTTTTATTGATGGACTTTAGTGACTGTTCTACTTTCAAGAAGTGTTCTTGTTTTCATTATTTTGTATCAATAACAACGCCTGAACAGGGACTTGAACCCTGGACCCTCAGATTAAAAGTCTGATGCTCTACCAACTGAGCTATCCAGGCTCTGACTTTAGAACTCTCAGTGTCCTCCTACAAACTAAAAAAAAAACACAGAGTAGTAATGTTTGTGAGGGACTTGGGAGGCTTTTTGAAAATCTGGAGTCGTTTTATTGATGGACTTAAATGACTGTTCTACTTTCAAGAAGTGTTCTTGTTTTCATTATTTTGTATCAATAACAACGCCTGAACAGGGACTTGAACCCTGGACCCTCAGATTAAAAGTCTGATGCTCTACCAACTGAGCTATCCAGGCTCTGATGTGAGTACTCTCAATGTCCTCCTACAAACTAAAAACAAAACACAGAGTAGTAGAGTTTGGGAGGGACTTGGGAGGCTTTTTGAAAATCTGGAGTCGTTTTATTGTTGAACTTAAATGACTGTTCTACTTTCAAGAGCTGTTCTTGTTTTCATTATTGTGTATCAATAACAACGCCTGAACAGGGACTTGAACCCTGGACCCTCAGATTAAAAGTCTGATGCTCTACCAACTGAGCTATCCAGGCTCTGACTTGAGGATTCTCAGTGTCTTCCTACAAACTCAAAACAAAACACCGAGTAGAGAAGGAGAGACTTGGTAGACTTTTTGAAAATCTGGAGTAGTTTTATTGTTGGACTTTAGTGACTGTTCTACTTTCAAGACGTGTTCTTTGTTTCATTATTTTGTATCAATATCAACGCCTGAACCCTGAGATTAAAAGTCTGATGCGCTACCAACTGAGCTATCCAGGCTCTGACTTTAGTCATTTTAGTGTCCTCCTACAAACTAAAAACAAAACACAGAGTAGTAGAGTTTGGGAGGGACTTGGGAGACTTTTTGAAAATCTGGAGTCGTTTTATTGATGGACTTAAATGACTGTTCTACTTTCAAGAACTGTTCTTGTTTTCATTATTTTGTATCAATAACAATGCCTGAACAGGGACTTGAACCCTGGACCCTCAGATTAAAAGTCTGATGCTCTACCAACTGAGCTATCCAGGCTCTGACTTTAGTACTCTCAATGTCCTCCTACAAACTAAAAACAAAACACAGAGTAGTAGAGTTTGGGAGGGACTTGGGAGGCTTTTTGAAAATCTGGAGTCGTTTTATTGATGGACTTAAATGACAGTTCTACTTTCAAGAAGTGTTCTTGTATTCATTATTTTGTATCAATTACAACGCCTGAACAGGGACTTGAACCCTGGACCCTCAGATTAAAAGTCTGATGCTCTACCAACTGAGCTATCCAGGCTCTGGCTTGAGGATTCTCAGTGTCTTCCTACAAACTCAAAACAAAACACCGAGTAAATGAGAGACTTGGTAGACTTTTTGAAAATCTGGAGTAGTTTTATTGATGGACTTTAGTGACTGTTCTACTTTCAAGACGTGTTCTTTGTTTCATTATTTTGTATCAATAACAACGCCTGAACAGGGACTTGAACCCTGGACCCTGAGATTAAAAGTCTGATGCTCTACCAACTGAGCTATCCAGGCTCTGACTTCAGTCATATTAGTGTCCTACTACAAATTAAAAACAAAACACAGAGTAGTAGAGTTTGGGAGTGACTTGGGAGGCTTTTTGAAAATCTGGAGTCATTTTATTGATGGACTTAAATGACTGTTCTACTTTCAAGAAGTGTTCTTGTTTTCATTATTTTGTATCAATAACAACACCTGAACAGGGACTTGAACCCTGGACCCTCAGATTAAAAGTCTGATGCTCTACCAACTGAGCTATCCAGGCTCTGTCTTGAGAATTCTCAGTGTCTTCCTACAAACTAAAAACAAAACACAGAAGTACTGACGGACTTCAATTACTGTTATACTTTAAAGAAATGCTCTTTGTTTTGGTATTTTGTCTCAATAACAACGCCTGAACAGGGCCTTGAACCGTGGACCATCAGATTAAAAGTCTGATGCTCTACCAACTGAGTTATCCAGGCTCTGACTTTAGTATTCTCAGTGTTTTCCTACAAACTCAAAACAAAACACCGAGTTGTGAACGACAGACTTGGTAGACTTTTTGAAAATCTGGAGCAGTTTTATTGATGGACTTTAGTGACTGTTCTACTTTCAAGAAGTGTTCTTGTTTTCATTATTTTGTATCAATAACAACGCCTGAACAGGGACTTGAACCCTGGACCCTCAGATTAAAAGTCTGATGCTCTACCAACTGAGCTATCCAGGCTCTGACTTTAAAACTCTCAGTGTCCTCCTACAAACTAAAAAAAAAACACAGAGTAGTAATGTTTGTGAGGGACTTGGGAGGCTTTTTGAAAATCTGGAGTCGTTTTATTGATGGACTTAAATGACTGTTCTACTTCCAAGAGCTGTTCTTGTTTTCATTATTTTGTATCAATAACAACGCCTGAACAGGGACTTGAACCCTGGACCCTCAGATTAAAAGTCTGATGCTCTACCAACTGAGCTATCCAGGCTCTGGCTTGAGGATTCTCAGTGTCTTCCTACAAACTCAAAACAAAACACCGAGTAAAGGAGAGACTTGGTAGACTTTTTGAAAATCTGGAGTAGTTTTATTGTTGGACTTTAGTGACTGTTCTACTTTCAAGACGTGTTCTTTGTTTCATTATTTTGTATCAATAACAACGCCTGAACAGGGACTTGAACCCTGGACCCTGAGATTAAAAGTCTGATGCTCTACCAACTGAGCTATCCAGGCTCTGACTTCAGTCATATTAGTGTCCTACTACAAATTAAAAACAAAACACAGAGTAGTAGAGTTTGGGAGGGACTTGGGAGACTTTTTGAAAATTTGGAGTCATTTTATTGATGGACTTAAATGACTGTTCTACTTTCAAGAAGTGTTCTTGTTTTCATTATTTTGTATCAATAACAACGCCTGAACTGGGACTTGAACCCTGGACCCTCAGATTAAAAGTCTGATGCTCTACCAACTGAGCTATCCAGGCTATGACTTTAGTACTCTCAATGTCCTCCTACAAACTAAAAACAAAACACAGAGTAGTTGAGTTTGGGAGGGACTTGGGAGGCTTTTTGAAAATCTGGAGTCGTTTTATTGATGGACTTAAATGACAGTTCTACTTTCAAGAAGTGTTCTTGTTTTCATTATTTTGTATCAATAACAACGCCTGAACAGGGACTTGAACCCTGGACCCTCAGATTAAAAGTCTGATGCTCTACCAACTGAGCTATCCAGGCTCTGACTTGAGAATTCTCAGTGTCTTCCTACAAACTAAAAACAAAACACAGAAGTACTGACAGACTTCAATTACTGTTATACTTTAAAGAAATGCTCTTTGTTTTGGTATTTTGTCTCAATAACAACGCCTGAACAGGGACTTGAACCCTGGACCATCAGATTAAAAGTCTGATGCTCTACCAACTGAGCTATCCAGGATCTGACTTTAGTATTCTCAGTGTTTTCCTACAAACTCAAAACAAAACACCGAGTTGTGATCGAGAGACTTGGTAGACTTTTTGAAAATCTGGAGTAGTTTTATTGATGGACTTTAGTGACTGTTCTACTTTCAATAAGTGTTCTTGTTTTCATTATTTTGTATCAATAACAACGCCTGAACAGGGACTTGAACCCTGGACCCTCAGATTAAAAGTCTGATGCTCTACCAACTGAGCTATCCAGGCTCTGACTTTACAACTCTCAGTGTCCTCCTACAAACTAAAAAAAAAAACACAGAGTAGTAATGTTTGTGAGGGACTTGGTAGGCTTTTTGAAAATCTGGAGTCGTTTTATTGATGGACTTAAATGACTGTTCTACTTTCAAGAAGTGTTCTTGTTTTCATTATTTTGTATCAATAACAACGCCTGAACAGGGACTTGAACCCTGGACCCTCAGATTAAAAGTCTGATGCTCTACCAACTGAGCTATCCAGGCTCTGATGTGAGTACTCTCAATGTCCTCCTACAAACTAAAAACAAAACACAGAGTAGTAGAGTTTGGGAGGGACTTGGGAGGCTTTTTGAAAATCTGGAGTCGATTTATTGTTGAACTTAAATGACTGTTCTACTTTCAAGAGCTGTTCTTGTTTTCATTATTTTGTATCAATAACAACGCCTGAACAGGGACTTGAACCCTGGACCCTCAGATTAAAAGTCTGATGCTCTACCAACTGAGCTATCCAGGCTCTGGCTTGAGGATTCTCAGTGTCTTCCTACAAACTCAAAACAAAACACAGAGTAGAGAAGGAGAGACTTGGTAGACTTTTTGAAAATCTGGAGTAGTTTTATTGTTGGACTTTAGTGACTGTTCTACTTTCAAGACGTGTTCTTTGTTTCATTATTTTGTATCAATATCAACGCCTGAACCCTGAGATTAAAAGTCTGATGCGCTACCAACTGAGCTATCCAGGCTCTGACTTTAGTCATTTTAGTGTCCTCCTACAAACTAAAAACAAAACACAGAGTAGTAGAGTTTGGGAGGGACTTGGGAGACTTTTTGAAAATCTGGAGTCGTTTTATTGATGGACTTAAATGACTGTTCTACTTTCAAGAACTGTTCTTGTTTTCATTATTTTGTATCAATAACAATGCCTGAACAGGGACTTGAACCCTGGACCCTCAGATTAAAAGTCTGATGCTCTACCAACTGAGCTATCCAGGCTCTGACTTTAGTACTCTCAATGTCCTCCTACAAACTAAAAACAAAACACAGAGTAGTAGAGTTTGGGAGGGACTTGGGAGGCTTTTTGAAAATCTGGAGTCGTTTTATTGATGGACTTAAATGACAGTTCTACTTTCAAGAAGTGTTCTTGTTTTCATTATTTTGTATCAATAACAACGCCTGAACAGGGACTTGAACCCTGGACCCTCAGATTAAAAGTCTGATGCTCTACCAACTGAGCTATCCAGGCTCTGTCTTGAGAATTCTCAGTGTCTTCCTACAAACTAAAAACAAAACACAGAAGTACTGACGGACTTCAATTACTGTTATACTTTAAAGAAATGCTCTTTGTTTTGGTATTTTGTCTCAATAACAACGCCTGAACAGGGCCTTGAACCGTGGACCATCAGATTAAAAGTCTGATGCTCTACCAACTGAGTTATCCAGGCTCTGACTTTAGCATTCTCAGTGTTTTCCTACAAACTCAAAACAAAACACCGAGTTGTGAACGAGAGACTTGGTAGACTTTTTGAAAATCTGGAGTAGTTTTATTGATGGACTTTAGTGACTGTTCTACTTTCAAGATGTGTTCTTGTTTTCATTATTTTGTATCAATAACAACGCCTGAACAGGGACTTGAACCCTGGACCCTCAGATTAAAAGTCTGATGCTCTACCAACTGAGCTATCCAGGCTCTGATTTTAGAACTCTCAGTGTCCTCCTACAAACTAAAAAAAAAACACAGAGTAGTAATGTTTGTGAGGGACTTGGGAGGCTTTTTGAAAATCTGGAGTCGTTTTATTGATGGACTTAAATGACTGTTCTACTTCCAAGAGCTGTTCTTGTTTTCATTATTTTGTATCAATAACAACGCCTGAACAGGGACTTGAACCCTGGACCCTCAGATTAAAAGTCTGATGCTCTACCAACTGAGCTATCCAGGCTCTGGCTTGAGGATTCTCAGTGTCTTCCTACAAACTCAAAACAAAACACCGAGTAGAGAAGGAGAGACTTGGTAGACTTTTTGAAAATCTGTAGTAGTTTTATTGATTGGCTTTAGTGACTGTTCTACTTTCAAGACGAGTTCCTTGTTTCATTATTTTGTATCAATAACAACGCCTGAACAGGGACTTGAACCCTGGACCCTCAGATTAAAAGTCTGATGCTCTACCAACTGAGCTATCCAGGCTCTGACTTTAGCACTCTCAGTGTCCTCCTACAAACTAAAAACAAAACACAGAGTAGTAACGTTTGTGAGGGACTTGGGAGGCTTTTTGAAAATCTGGAGTCGTTTTATTGATGGACTTAAATGACAGTTCTACTTTCAAGAAGTGTTCTTGTTTTCATTATTTAGTATCAATAACAACTCCTGAACATGGACTTGAACCCTGGACCCTCAGATTAAAAGTCTGACGCTCTACCAACTGAGCTATCCAGGCTCTGTCTTGAGAATTCTCAGTGTCTTCCTACAAACTAAAAACAAAACACAGAAGTACTGACGGACTTCAATTACTGTTATACTTTAAAGAAATGCTCTTTGTTTTGGTAATTTATCTCAATAACAACGCCTTAACAGGGCCTTGAACCGTGGACCATCAGATTAAAAGTCTGATGCTCTACCAACTGAGTTATCCAGGCTCTGACTTTAGTATTCTCAGTGTTTTCCTACAAACTCAAAACAAAACACCGAGTTGTGAACGAGAGACTTGGTAGACTTTTTGAAAATCTGGAGTCGTTTTATTGATGGACTTAAATGACAGTTCTACTTTCAAGAAGTGTTCTTGTTTTCATTATTTTGTATCAATAACAACGCCTGAACAGGGACTTGAACCCTGGACCCTCAGATTAAAAGTCTGATGCTCTACCAACTGAGCTATCCAGGCTCTGACTTGAGAATTCTCAGTGTCTTCCAACAAACTAAAAACAAAACACAGAAGTACTGACAGACTTCAATTACTGTTATACTTTAAAGAAATGCTCTTTGTTTTGGTATTTTGTCTCAATAACAACGCCTGAACAGGGACTTGAACCCTGGACCATCAGATTAAAAGTCTGATGCTCTACCAACTGAGCTATCCAGGATCTGACTTTAGTATTCTCAGTGTTTTCCTACAAACTCAAAACAAAACACCGAGTTGTGAACGAGAGACTTGGTAGACTTTTTGAAAATCTGGAGTAGTTTTATTGATGGACTTTAGTGACTGTTCTACTTTCAAGAAGTGTTCTTGTTTTCATTATTTTGTATCAATAACAACACCTGAACAGGGACTTGAACCCTGGACCCTCAGATTAAAAGTCTGATGCTCTACCAACTGAGCTATCCAGGCTCTGATGTGAGTACTCTCAATGTCCTCCTACAAACTAAAAACAAAACACAGAGTAGTAGAGTTTGGGAGGGACTTGGGAGGCTTTTTGAAAATCTGGAGTCGATTTATTGTTGAACTTAAATGACTGTTCTACTTTCAAGAGCTGTTCTTGTTTTCATTATTTTGTATCAATAACAACGCCTGAACAGGGACTTGAACCCTGGACCCTCAGATTAAAAGTCTGATGCTCTACCAACTGAGCTATCCAGGCTCTGGCTTGAGGTTTCTCAGTGTCTTCCTACAAACTCAAAACAAAACACAGAGTAAAGGAGAGACTTGGTAGACTTTTTGAAAATCTGGAGTAGTTTCATTGTTGGACTTTAGTGACTGTTCTACTTTCAAGACGTGTTCTTTGTTTCATTATTTTGTATCAATATCAACGCCTGAACCCTGAGATTAAAAGTCTGATGCGCTACCAACTGAGCTATCCAGGCTCTGACTTTAGTCATTTTAGTGTCCTCCTACAAACTAAAAACAAAACACAGAGTAGTAGAGTTTGGGAGGGACTTGGGAGACTTTTTGAAAATCTGGAGTCGTTTTATTGATGGACTTAAATGACTGTTCTACTTTCAAGAACTGTTCTTGTTTTCATTATTTTGTATCAATAACAATGCCTGAACAGGGACTTGAACCCTGGACCCTCAGATTAAAAGTCTGATGCTCTACCAACTGAGCTATCCAGGCTCTGACTTTAGTACTCTCAATGTCCTCCTACAAACTAAAAACAAAACACAGAGTAGTAGAGTTTGGGAGGGACTTGGGAGGCTTTTTGAAAATCTGGAGTCGTTTTATTGATGGACTTAAATGACAGTTCTACTTTCAAGAAGTGTTCTTGTTTTCATTATTTTGTATCAATAACAACGCCTGAACAGGGACTTGAACCCTGGACCCTCAGATTAAAAGTCTGATGCTCTACCAACTGAGCTATCCAGGCTCTGTCTTGAGAATTCTCAGTGTCTTCCTACAAACTAAAAACAAAACACAGAAGTACTGACGGACTTCAATTACTGTTATACTTTAAAGAAATGCTCTTTGTTTTGGTATTTTGTCTCAATAACAACGCCTGAACAGGGCCTTGAACCGTGGACCATCAGATTAAAAGTCTGATGCTCTACCAACTGAGTTATCCAGGCTCTGACTTTAGCATTCTCAGTGTTTTCCTACAAACTCAAAACAAAACACCGAGTTGTGAACGAGAGACTTGGTAGACTTTTTGAAAATCTGTAGTAGTTTTATTGATTGGCTTTAGTGACTGTTCTACTTTCAAGACGAGTTCCTTGTTTCATTATTTTGTATCAATAACAACGCCTGAACAGGGACTTGAACCCTGGACCCTCAGATTAAAAGTCTGATGCTCTACCAACTGAGCTATCCAGGCTCTGACTTTAGCACTCTCAGTGTCCTCCTACAAACTAAAAACAAAACACAGAGTAGTAACGTTTGTGAGGGACTTGGGAGGCTTTTTGAAAATCTGGAGTCGTTTTATTGATGGACTTAAATGACAGTTCTACTTTCAAGAAGTGTTCTTGTTTTCATTATTTAGTATCAATAACAACTCCTGAACATGGACTTGAACCCTGGACCCTCAGATTAAAAGTCTGATGCTCTACCAACTGAGCTATCCAGGCTCTGTCTTGAGAATTCTCAGTGTCTTCCTACAAACTAAAAACAAAACACAGAAGTACTGACGGACTTCAATTACTGTTATACTTTAAAGAAATGCTCTTTGTTTTGGTAATTTATCTCAATAACAACGCCTTAACAGGGCCTTGAACCGTGGACCATCAGATTAAAAGTCTGATGCTCTACCAACTGAGTTATCCAGGCTCTGACTTTAGTATTCTCAGTGTTTTCCTACAAACTCAAAACAAAACACCGAGTTGTGAACGAGAGACTTGGTAGACTTTTTGAAAATCTGGAGTCGTTTTATTGATGGACTTAAATGACAGTTCTACTTTCAAGAAGTGTTCTTGTTTTCATTATTTTGTATCAATAACAACGCCTGAACAGGGACTTGAACCCTGGACCCTCAGATTAAAAGTCTGATGCTCTACCAACTGAGCTATCCAGGCTCTGACTTGAGAATTCTCAGTGTCTTCCTACAAACTAAAAACAAAACACAGAAGTACTGACAGACTTCAATTACTGTTATACTTTAAAGAAATGCTCTTTGTTTTGGTATTTTGTCTCAATAACAACGCCTGAACAGGGACTTGAACCCTGGACCATCAGATTAAAAGTCTGATGCTCTACCAACTGAGCTATCCAGGATCTGACTTTAGTATTCTCAGTGTTTTCCTACAAACTCAAAACAAAACACCGAGTTGTGAACGAGAGACTTGGTAGACTTTTTGAAAATCTGGAGTAGTTTTATTGATGGACTTTAGTGACTGTTCTACTTTCAAGAAGTGTTCTTGTTTTCATTATTTTGTATCAATAACAACGCCTGAACAGGGACTTGAACCCTGGACCCTCAGATTTAAAGTCTGATGCTCTACCAACTGAGCTATCCAGGCTCTGACTTTAGAACTCTCAGTGTCCTCCTACAAACTAAAAAAAAAACACAGAGTAGTAATGTTTGTGAGGGACTTGGGAGGCTTTTTGAAAATCTGGAGTCGTTTTATTGATGGACTTAAATGACTGTTCTACTTTCAAGAAGTGTTCTTGTTTTCATTATTTTGTATCAATAACAACGCCTGAACAGGGACTTGAACCCTGGACCCTCAGATTAAAAGTCTGATGCTCTACCAACTGAGCTATCCAGGCTCTGGCTTGAGGATTCTCAGTGTCTTCCTACAAACTCAAAACAAAACACCGAGTAGAGAAGGAGAGACTTGGTAGACTTTTTGAAAATCTGGAGTAGTTTTATTGTTGGACTTTAGTGACTGTTCTACTTTCAAGACGTGTTCTTTGTTTCATTATTTTGTATCAATATCAACGCCTGAACCCTGAGATTAAAAGTCTGATGCACTACCAACTGAGCTATCCAGGCTCTGACTTTAGTCATTTTAGTGTCCTCCTACAAACTAAAAACAAAACACAGAGTAGTAGAGTTTGGGAGGGACTTGGGAGACTTTTTGAAAATCTGGAGTCGTTTTATTGATGGACTTAAATGACTGTTCTACTTTCAAGAACTGTTCTTGTTTTCATTATTTTGTATCAATAACAATCCCTGAACAGGGACTTGAACCCTGGACCCTCAGATTAAAAGTCTGATGCTCTACCAACTGAGCTATCCAGGCTCTGACTTTAGTACTCTCAATGTCCTCCTACAAACTAAAAACAAAACACAGAGTAGTAGAGTTTGGGAGGGACTTGGGAGGCTTTTTGAAAATCTGGAGTCGTTTTATTGATGGACTTAAATGACAGTTCTACTTTCAAGAAGTGTTCTTGTTTTCATTATTTTGTATCAATAACAACGCCTGAACAGGGACTTGAACCCTGGACCCTCAGATTAAAAGTCTGATGCTCTACCAACTGAGCTATCCAGGCTCTGTCTTGAGAATTCTCAGTGTCTTCCTACAAACTAAAAACAAAACACAGAAGTACTGACGGACTTCAATTACTGTTATACTTTAAAGAAATGCTCTTTGTTTTGGTATTTTGTCTCAATAACAACGCCTGAACAGGGCCTTGAACCGTGGACCATCAGAATAAAAGTCTGATGCTCTACCAACTGAGTTATCCAGGCTCTGACTTTAGCATTCTCAGTGTTTTCCTACAAACTCAAAACAAAACACCGAGTTGTGAACGAGAGACTTGGTAGACTTTTTGAAAATCTGGAGTAGTTTTATTGATGGACTTTAGTGACTGTTCTACTTTCAAGCAGTGTTCTTGTTTTCATTATTTTGTATCAATAACAACGCCTGAACAGGGACTTGAACCCTGGACCCTCAGATTAAAAGTCTGATGCTCTACCAACTGAGCTATCCAGGCTCTGACTTTAGAACTCTCAGTGTCCTCCTACAAACTAAAAAAAAAACACAGAGTAGTAATGTTTGTGAGGGACTTGGGAGGCTTTTTGAAAATCTGGAGTCGTTTTATTGATGGACTTAAATGACTGTTCTACATCCAAGAGCTGTTCTTGTTTTCATTATTTTGTATCAATAACAACGCCTGAACAGGGACTTGAACCCTGGACCCTCAGATTAAAAGTCTGATGCTCTACCAACTGAGCTATCCAGGCTCTGCCTTGAGGATTCTCAGTGTCTTCCTACAAACTCAAAACAAAACACAGAGTAGAGAAGGAGAGACTTGGTAGACTTTTTGAAAATCTGGAGTAGTTTTATTGATCGGCTTTAGTGACTGTTCTACTTTCAAGACGAGTTCCTTGTTTCATTATTTTGTATCAATAACAACGCCTGAACAGGGACTTGAACCCTGGACCCTCAGATTAAAAGTCTGATGCTCTACCAACTGAGCTATCCAGGCTCTGACTTTAGCACTCTCAGTGTCCTCCTATAAACTAAAAACAAAACACAGAGTAGTAACGTTTGTGAGGGACTTGGGAGACTTTTTGAAAATGTGGAGGCGTTTTTTTGATGGACTTAAATTACTGTTCTACTTTCAAGAAGTGTTCTTGTTTTCATTATTTTGTATCAATAACAACGCCTGAACAGGGACTTGAACCCTGGACCCTCAGATTAAAAGTCTGATGCTCTACCAACTGAGCTATCCAGGCTCTGACTTTAGAACTCTCAGTGTCCTCCTACAAACTAAAAAAAAAACACAGAGTAGTACAGTTTGTGAGGGACTTGGGAGGCTTTTTGAAAATCTGGAGTCGTTTTATTGATGGACTTAAATGACTGTTCTACTTTCAAGAAGTGTTCTTGTTTTCATTATTTTGTATCAATAACAACGCCTGAACAGGGACTTGAACCCTGGACCCTCAGATTAAAAGTCTGATGCTCTACCAACTGAGCTATCCGGACTCTGACTTGAGGATTCTCAGTGTCTTCCTACAAACTCAAAACAAAACACCGAGTAAAGGAGAGACTTGGTATACTTTTTGAAAATCTGGAGTAGTTTTATTGTTGGACTTCAGTGACTGTTCTACTTTCAAGACGTGTTCTTTGTTTCATTATTTTGTATCAATAACAACGCCTGAACAGGGACTTCAACCCTGGACCCTGAGATTAAAAGTCTGATGCTTTACCAACTGAGCTATCCAGGCTCTGACTTCAGTGATTTTTGTGTCCTCCTACAAATTAAAAACAAAACAACGAGTAGAGCTGGTTTGGACTTGGGAGACTATGAACGTCTGGAGTAGTTTTATTGATGGACTGAAATGACTGTTCTACTTTCAAGAAGTGTTCTTTGTTTCATTATTTTGTATCAATAACAACGCCTGAACAGGGACTTGAACCCTGGACCCACAGATTAAAAGTCTGATGTTCTACCAACTGAGCTATCGGGGGTCTGACTTGAAGATTCTCAGTGTCTTCTTACAAACTCAAAACAAAACACCGAGTAGAGAAGGAGAGACTTGGTAGACTTTTTGAAAATCTGGAGTAGTTTTATTGTTGGACTTTAGTGACTGTTTTACTTTCAAGACGTGTTCTTTGTTTCATTATTTTGTATCAATAACAACGCCTGAACAGGGACTTGAACAATGGACCCTGAGATTAAAAGTCTGATGCTCTACCAACTGAGCTATCCTGGTTTTGACATTTTAGTGTCCTCCTACAAGTTAAAAACTAAACAACGAGTAGAGCTGGGTTGGACTTGGGAGACAATGAACGTCTGGAGTAGTTTTATTGATGGACTTACATGACTGTTCTACTTTCAAGAAGTGTTCTTTGTTTCATTATTTTGTATCAATAACAACGCCTGAACAGGGACTTGAACCCTGGACCCTCAGATTAAAAGTCTGATGCTCTACCAACTGAGCTACCCAGTCTCTGATTTCAGTGATCTCAGTGTCCTCCTACAAACTAAAAACAAAACACAAAGTAGTAGTGTTTGGGAGGGACTTGGGAGACTTTTTGAAAATCTGGAGTTGTTTTATTGATGGACTTAAATTACTGTTCTACTTTCAAGAAGTGTTCTTGTTTTCATTATTTTGTATCAATAAAAATGCCTGAACAGGGACTTGAACCCTGGACCCTCAGATTAAAAGTCTGATGCTCTACCAACTGAGCTATTCAGGTTCTGACTTTAGTTCTCTCAATGTCCTCCTACAAATTAAAAACAAAACATAGAGTAGTAGAGTTGGGGAGGGACTTGGGAGGCTTTTTGAAAATCTGGAGTCGATTTATTGTTGAACTTAAATGACTGTTCTACTTTCAAGAACTGTACTTGTTTTCATTATTTTGTATCAATAACAACGCCTGAACAGGGACTTGAACCCTGGACCCTCAGATTAAAAGTCTGATGCTCTACCAACTGAGCTATCCAGGCTCTGGCTTGAGGATTCTCAGTGTCTTCCTACAAACTCAAAACAAAACACCGAGTAGAGAAGGAGAGACTTGGTAGACTTTTTGAAAATCTGGAGTAGTTTTATTGTTGGACTTTAGTGACTATTCTACTTTTAAGACGTGTTCTTTGTTTCATTATTTTGTATCAATATCAACGCCTGAACAGGGACTTGACCCCTGGACCCTGAGATTAAAAGTCTGATGCGCTACCAACTGAGCTATCCAGGCTCTGACTTCAGTCATTTTAGTGTCCTCCTACAAACTAAAAACAAAACACAGAGTAGTAGAGTTTGGGAGGGACTTGGGAGACTTTTTGAAAATCTGGAGTCGTTTTATTGATGGACTTAAATGACTGCTCTACTTTCAAGACCTGTTCTTGTTTTCATTATTTTGTATCAATAACAATGCCTGAACAGGGACTTGAACCCTGGACCCTCAGATTAAAAGTCTGATGCTCTACCAACTGAGCTATCCAGGCTCTGGCTTGAGGATTCTCAGTATCTTCCTACAAACTCAAAACAAAACACCGAGTAGAGAAGGAGAGACTTGGTAGACTTTTTGAAAATCTGGAGTAGTTTTATTGTTGGACTTTAGTGACTGTTCTACTTTCAAGACGTGTTCTTTATTTCATTATTTTGTATCAATATCAACGCCTGAACAGGGACTTGACCCCTGGACCCTGAGATTAAAAGTCTGATGCGCTACCAACTGAGCTATCCAGGCTCTGACTTCAGTCATTTTAGTGTCCTCCTACAAACTAAAAACAAAACACAGAGTAGTAGAGTTTGGGAGGGACTTGGGAGACTTTTTGAAAATCTGGAGTAGTTTTATTGTTGGACTTTAGTGACTGTTCTACTTTCAAGACGTGTTCTTTGTTTCATTATTTTGTATCAATATCAACGCCTGAACAGGGACTTGACCCCTGGACCCTGAGATTAAAAGTCTGATGCGCTACCAACTGAGCTATCCAGGCTCTGACTTCAGTCATTTTAGTGCCCTCCTACAAACTAAAAACAAAACACAGAGTAGTAGAGATTGGGAGGGACTTGGGAGACTTTTTGAAAATCTGGAGTCGTTTTATTGATGGATTTAAATGACTGTTCTACTTTCAAGAACTGTTCTTGTTTTCATTATTTTGTATCAATAACAATGCCTGAACAGGGACTTGAACCCTGGACCCTCAGATTAAAAGTCTGATGCTCTACCAACTGAGCTATCCAGGCTCTGACTTTAGTACTCTCAATGTCCTCCTACAAACTAAAAACAAAACACAGAGTAGTAGAGTTTGGGAGGGACTTGGGAGGCTTTTTGAAAATCTGGAGTCGTTTTATTGATGGACTTCAATGACAGTTCGACTTTCAAGAAGTGTTCTTGTTTTCATTATTTTGTATCAATAACAACGCCTGAACAGGGACTTGAACCCTGGACCCTCAGATTAAAAGTCTGATGCTCTACCAACTGAGCTATCCAGGCTCTGTCTTGAGAATACTCAGTGTCTTCCTACAAACTAAAAACAAAACACAGAAGTACTGACGGACTTCAATTACTGTTATACTTTAAAGAAATGCTCTTTGTTTTGGTATTTTGTCTCAATAACAACGCCTGAACAGGGCCTTGAACCTTGGACCATCAGATTAAAAGTCTGATGCTCTACCAACTGAGTTATCCAGGCTCTGACTTTAGTATTCTCAGTGTTTTCCTACAAACTCAAAACAAAACACCGAGTAGTGAACGAGAGACTTTGTAGACTTTTTGAAAATCTGGAGTAGTTTTATTGATTGGCTTTAGTGACTGTTCTACTTTCAAGACGAGTTCTTTGTTTCATTATTTTGTATCAATAACAACGCCTGAACAGGGACTTGAACCCTGGACCCTCAGATTAAAAGTCTGATGCTCTACCAACTGAGCTATCCAGGCTCTGACTTTAGCACTCTCAGTGTCCTCCTACAAACTAAAAACAAAACACAGAGTAGTAACGTTTGTGAGGGACTTGGGAGACTTTTTGAAAATCTGGAGGCGTTTTTTTGATGGACTTAAATGACTGTTCTACTTTCAAGAAGTGTTCTTGTTTTCATTATTTTGTATCAATAACAACGCCTGAACAGGGACTTGAACCCTGGACCCTCAGATTAAAAGTCTGATGCTCTACCAACTGAGCTAACCAGGCTCTGACTTTAGAACTCTCAGTGTCCTCCTACAAATAAAAAAAAAAACACAGAGTAGTAAATTTTGTGAGGGACTTGGGAGGCTTTTTGAAAATCTGGAGTCGTTTTATTGATGGACTTAAATGACTGTTCTACTTTCAAGAAGTGTTCTTGTTTTCATTATTTTGTATCAATAACAACGCCTGAACAGGGACTTGAACCCTGGACCCTCAGATTAAAAGTCTGATGCTCTACCAACTGAGCTATCCGGACTCTGACTTGAGGATTCTCAGTGTCTTCCTACAAACTCAAAACAAAACACCGAGTAGAGAAGGAGAGACTTGGTATACTTTTTGAAAATCTGGAGTAGTTTTATTGTTGTACTTCAGTGACTGTTCTACTTTCAAGACGTGTTCTTTGTTTCATTATTTTGTATCAATAACAACGCCTGAACAGGGACTTGAACCCTGGACCCTGAGATTAAAAGTCTGATGCTTTACCAACTGAGCTATCCGGGCTCTGACTGGAGGATTCTCAGTGTCTTCCTATACTCAAAACAAAACACCGAGTAGAAGAGAGACTTGGTAGACTTTTTGAAAATCTGGAGTAGTTTTATTGTTGGACTTTAGTGACTGTTCTACTTTCAAGACGTGTTCTTTGTTTCATTATTTTGTATCAATATCAACGCCTGAACAGGGACTTGAACCCTGGACCCTCAGATTAAAAGTCTGATGCTCTACCAACTGAGCTATCCAGGATCTGACTTTAGAACTCTCAGTGTCCTCCTACAAACTAAAAAAAAAAACACAGAGTAGTAATGTTTGTGAGGGACTTCGGAGGTTTTTGAAGATCTGGAGTCGTTTTATTGATGGACTTAAATGACTGTTCTACTTTCAAGAAGTGTTCTTGTTTTCATTATTTTGTATCAATAACAACGCCTGAACAGGGACTTGAACCCTGGACCCACAGATTAAAAGTCTGATGTTCTACCAACTGAGGTACCCGGGCTCTGACTTGAGGATTCTCAGTCTTCCTACAAACTCAAAACAAAACACCGAGTAGAGAATGAGAGACTTGGTAGAATTTTTGAAAATCTGGAGTAGTTTTATTGTTGGACTTTAGTGACTGTTTTACTTTCAAGACGTGTTCTTTGTTTCATTATTTTGTATCAATAACAACGCCTGAACAGGGACTTGAACCCTGGACCCTGAGATTAAAAGTCTGATGCTCTACCAACTGAGCTATCCAGGATTTGACATTTTAGTGTCCTCCTACAAATTAAAAACAAAACTAAGAGTAGAGCTAGGTTGGACTTGGGAGACTTTGAACGTCTGGAGTAGTTTTATTGATGGACTTACATGACTGTTCTACTTTCAAGAAGTGTTCTTTGTTTCATTATTTTGTATCAATAACAACGCCTGAACAGGGACTTGAATCCTGGACCCTCAGATTAAAAGTCTGATGCTCTACCAACTGAGATACCCAGGCTCTGACTTTAGTGATCTCAGTGTCCTCCTACAAACTAAAAACAAAACACAGAGTATTAGAGTTTGGGAGGGACTTGGGAGACTTTTTGAAAATCTGGAGTTGTTTTATTGATGGACTTAAATGACTGTTCTACTTTCAAGAAGTGTTCTTGTTTTCATTAATTTGTATCAATAACAACGCCTGAACAGGGACTTGAACCCTGGACCCTCAAATTAAAAGTCTGATGCTCTACCGACTGAGATATCCAGGCTCTGACTTTAGTACTCTCAATGTCCTCCTACAAACTAAAAACAAAACACAGAGTAGTAGAGTTTGGGAGGGACTTGGGAGGCTTTTTGAAAATCTGGAGTCGTTTTATTGATGCACTTAAATGACTGTTCTCCTTTCAAGAACTGTTCTTGTTTTCATTATTTTGTATCAATAACAACGCCTGAACAGGGACTTGAACCCTGGACCCTCAGATTAAAAGTCTGATGCTCTACCAACTGAGATATCCAGGGTCTGGCTTGATGATTCTCAGTGTCTTCCTACAAACTCAAAACAAAACACAGAGTAAAGGAGAGACTTGGTAGACTTTTTGAAAATCTGGAATAGTTTTATTGTTGGACTTTAGTGACTGTTCTACTTTCAAGACGTGTTCTTTGTTTCATTATTTTGTATCAATAACAACGCCTGAATAGGGACTTGAACCCTGGACCCTGAGATTAAAAGTCTGATACTCTACCAACTGAGCTATCCAGGCTCTGACTTCAGTCATTTTAGTGTCCTCCTACAAATTAAAAACAAAACAACGAGCCGAGCTGGGTTGGACTTGGGAGACTATGAACGTATGGAGTAGTTTTATTGATGGACCGAAATGACTGTTCTACTTTCAAGAAGTGTTCTTTGTTTCATTATTTTGTATCAATAAGAACTCCTGAACAGGGACTTGAACCCTGGACCCTCAGATTAAAAGTCTGATTCTCTACCAACTGAGCTATCCAGGCTCTGACTTCAGTATTCTCAGTGTCCTCCTACAAACTCAAAACAAAACACCGACTGGGAGGGAGTTGGGAGACTTTTTGAAAATATGGATTAGTTTTATTGATGGACTGAAATGACTGTTCTCCTTTCAAGAAGTGTTCTTTGTTTCATTATTTTGTATCAATAACAACACCTGAACAGGGACTTGAACCCTGGACCCCCAGATTAAAAGTCTGATGCTCTACCAACTGAGCTATCAAGGCTCTGACTTTAGTACTCTCAGTGTCCTCCTACAAACTAAAAACAAAACACAGAGTAGTAGGGCTTGGGAGGGACTTGGGAGACTTTGAAAATCTGGAGTCGTTTTATTGATGGACTTAAATGACTCTCTCTTGATCGACTTAAATGACTGATACTTTCAAGAAGTGTTCTTTGTTTCATTATTTTGTATCAATAACATCACCTGAACAGGGAATTGAACCCTGGACCCTCAGATTAAAAGTCTGACGCTCTACCAACTGAGCTATCCAGGTTCTCACTTGCTGATTTTCAGTGTCCTCCTACAAACCAAAAACAAAACACTGAGTAGAGATTGGGAGGGACTTGGGAGAGTTTTTGAAAATCTGGAGTCGTTTTATTGATGGATTTAAATGACTGTTCTATTTTCAAAAAGTGGTCTTTGTTTCATTATTTTGTATCAATAACATCACCGGAACAGGGCCTTGAACCCTGGACCCTCAGATTCTCAGTCTGATGCTCTACCAACTGAGCTATCCAGGCTCTCACTTTCTCATTCTCACTGTCCTCCTACAAACTCAAAACAAAACACAGAGTAGAGTGGGAGGGACTTGGGAGACTTTTTGAAAATCTGGAGTAGTTTTATTGATGGACCGATTAATCCCGATACGAATTTAAAAGTCGATTGTTGCGATTTTTTTTCATTCAAATTTATAAAATACTAATCAGTAAACTTGTAGAGTGTAAGATTTGTATGAAAATGTATTATTTATTTATCTATCCTAAACTTCAGTCTTATACAGGTTGTAATCTGTTTCATGTTTGAACAGCATTAAAATAAAATATTAAGGCTTAATGTTCAGTTCATATAACATTCTTCCATGCTTAAGGTGTGAACCCTAACCCGAAGTAAGACGTTTTGTTGAATATTTTTCCATTAAAAATGGAAGTTTAAAAATCGATTCAGCCGCCTATTGAATCGATTCGAGAATTGAGCGATGTAGTATCACGATATATTGCCGAATCGATTTTTTTACACCCCTAGGACCTAGCATTTTCGCCCCATGCTACCTGTACGTGTGTTTTGGTTTCTCCGGGTTCCTCCCATATTCCAAAAACATGTTAGATCAGGGGTGTCAAACTCATATTAGCTCAGGGGCCGCATGGAGGAAAATATATTACCAAGTGGGCCGGATCGGTAAAATAATGGTATATAACTTTTGCCATCAATTATACGCAGATTTTCGCTATTAGTGGGCCAGCCCTAAATTATGGAGTTCAGCTGTAATCATACTGTTCCAAAAAATAACATAAATGCAAATGTAACACGGCAACACTTTACCTGTATGTGTTCTGTATGTGTTAAATCTACCTGTTTTGCATATATATTGTTCCCAGAATGCATTGTGTGGTGCAGTTTTAACACATTCACTTGCCGCCATTTTCGCTCAAGCAACCCCCTGCGCTCCCGGCTGTTTTCCTGGATATTGACTGATTTTTGCAAGGCCCACAGAATATTGGGTTCTATTGTTATAAAAACTTGGAACCTACCAAAAGAAAGATTAGAGTCTCTTCTTTCATCAGGAAAAAAAGTACATTTCCATCTCTTTCCATTTTGCAGCAATTAGCATTAGAATATAGCTAAGTTTTATCGTGATTCACAAATCTGTTTAAAACTGTGTGGGAAAACATGGCCCTGGTTGATCTCTTATACTCTGCTGCCACCACCTGGCCGTTTTTGTAATAACTACTATTGATTCAACAGTTCTCTTATGTTCAGAGGCTGCATAAAAGCCTTCTGTATGCTCTATCATAAGAAACAAAACAAAAAACAAAACGTATAAATACGTCTTTGGAACACTTAATATTTAAAATAGTACGTATTTACACGATTTTGGGAGCAAATGAGTGAATGATGTTATAAGGATGTTAATCCTTGTCATATCTAATGTGTGACCAGTAATTAATTTGTGTTGTATTTAACATGATTATGTCAGTCTGTGATTAAAAAAATCAATCAATAAATAAACAAACCGTAACTTTAAGTTGTGTGTAAAATAATGACATCCAGGACAATTTTCCGTACAAGTAGCATTGCTCACCTGAGGACTGCTGGTGAAATTCTAAATGTATATGTTTTGATTGTGGCCAGCTGATTAATTGGTCCGACATTACAAATGATTTTTTACTTTACAAAATCATCTCGTGGGCTGGGTTAAACCCCTTTGAGGGCCTGATCCGGCCTGCGGGCCATATGTTTGACACCCCTGTGTTATATTAAAGGAACATTCTTAAATTTTCATGTGAGTATGCGTTGTTGTTTGTCTATTTCTGACATTCGATTGATTGCGTTCTCTTGCCCAAAGTCAGTTGGGATAGGCTGCAGGTTATCCGTGACCCTAATGAGGACATGTGCTATCGAAAGTGGATAGATGGATATTATGCTTAATTGCAAAATTAGAGTACAGTGGATCCCAGACTTTTTATTTTCAGGAGGTTGTTTGACCTAGTAATTGACTGGATTTCCAATTAATTTCCCCCCATAAGAAGTAATAGAAGTAAAGTCATTCATTCATTAAACCAGTTCAACTTTTTCCATCATGAAACTTTTGAATTCATTGTACGTAATATTTTAACTGATTTGCTCCCGAAAACGTATAAATACGTTTTTTGTTTTTTTTCCTGTTTTAAGTGATGCAGCCTCTCAACTGCAAAGAACAGTTGGAGAAATGGTAGTTATTACAAACATGCCCAGCAGGTGGCAGCAGAGTATAAGAGATCAAAAGGCCCATTTTGGGGGGAAAAAAGCTCAATTACTCACAATTCTAAATAGATTTGTGAAAATTGATTCAACTTAGCTGTATTCTAATGCTAATTGCTGCAAAACAGAAACAGATAGAAATGTACTTTTTTTTATTGATGAAAGAAGAGACTTTAATCTTTCTTTTGGTTGGTTCCATGTTTTTATAGCAAAAGAACACAATATTCTGTGGGCCTTGCAAAATCACTCAAAATCCAGTAAAACAGCCGGGAGCGAACGGGATTGCTTCAGTGAAAATGGCTGGGAGCGAATGAGTTTAGTTTTTAGCAATATAACAATTGACAAGTATATATTTCAGCATGTTGCTTCATTAAAACAGTGACGACAAAACTGGTGAGTGTCTTCGCTACTAAATTCTCGCCTGATCTGGACACAGAGACATTGTCTGACTACCTTCGGAAGCAGCTTGGACGCGAAGTGGCTTGCCAGAAAATAGTCACTGCTAATAATAGATTCTCCTCATTTAAAGTTACTGCTGAGTGTCAAGAGGTAGCTGAAATGTATAACCCTGAGATATGGCCGAATGGAGCTTATGTGAGACGCTTTTATGAGCAGCGCAGGAGGGCTGGTGTTACTGGCTCGAATGATGCTAGCTTGGGAGCGCTGTTGAGTGAGGCTTAGGTGGGCTGCAACATTCGCTAGATTCAACATGGGTTTGAAAGTCCTGTCGTACAACTGTCGCGGTCTGCGCTTGGGGCAGACTGTGGAGGATCGAGCTCGGCGAAAGGTTGTTGATCGCCTGTTGGAACAGTGTGATTTGCTGTGTTTGCAAGAGACGTTTCTGACAAAACAGGATCTAGAGGGATTGAACTCAATGAATGATAACTTTCATGGAGCGGGAGAGTCCAGCGTCGACATGAGTGATGGAATAATACGTGGACGTATTCCTGGAGGAGTAGCAATTCTCTGGAATAAAAGACTTGATTCCTGTGTAAATATAATCAGGCTCGGAGTGGATTGGTGCATAGCAATTCAGTTGACATGTAACGGAAAGGAATGTGTAATACTGAATGTTTACACCCCATATGAGTGTAATTTTAATGAAACTGAGTATTTGTATAGATTAGCTTTTATGAATTCTTTTATACAGGATAATAAGTGTTCTAATGTATTTATTATTGGGGACATGAATGCAGATATTACTGATAGTAAGTCACTTTTTGCAAATCATTTGATGCAGTTCTGTGATGACAATGGCTTGATTTTGTCATCCAGAGACCTACTGTGTCACGCCGCCACCGGCGTGACGGCCCATGCTTTTATTTTCATAGTCATGTTTCCTGTTTTATTTTGATATTCTGATTCCCTTCTCACCGAAGGTCACTTGCCCTTCCTGCCGCTCCCTAATTACCGGTTCCCTCCCATGATTATCACCACCTGTCACCAATCAACCCAGACAATAAAAGCCACCTGCATTCTCCCCTCAGTGCCGAAGTGTCACATCTCAGTGCATGGAAGCGTCCTCACAGTCCTCGTACCACAGTCCTTGTTTGATGCCTTGCCTTGCCTTGCCTTGCCTTGCCTTGCCTTGCCTTGCCTTGCCTTGCCTTGCCTTGCCTTGCCTTGCCTTGCCTTGCCTTGCCTTGCCTTGCCTTGCCTTGCCTTGCCTCGCCTCTTTTTGAAGGGGCTCACAACCTCCATGCAGGAACTGTTCCTGTTTTTGAGTGCCCTTTTGGTATCTCCAGTTTGGAGCTCTTTTTGTTCAGCCTTTTTTCCCTCTTTAAGAGGCGATTTGAGTTTCCAGTCATTAAAGCTGCAGCCTTGTTGGCCAACTTTATACCTGCGTCTGAGTCCTACCTCCTCTCGTCGTGTCATACTGCCTGTAAATAGTTTCACATATATAAGTGAGGCGTGGCATACGACCTCTTGGTTGGATCACTGTGTCGCAACAGCGGACGCACACGCTTCTCTGACAGATATGAGCATTCTTTATGATGTATCAACAACTGACCATTTACCATTTGGGATGGGGATAAATGATCAATTGTTGCCTCTAACGGAAAATTGTTGTAATGAAAGTAGACTGTATTTGGATTGGAGTTCCCTCGCACAAGAAGATATCGTATCATATTGTGTAAGTACGGATATCTTATTAGAAAATATACACCTGCCTCGAGAAGCAGTAGTGTGTAGAGATAACTGTAAGAACTCTGATCATATATTAGCTATTTCTTCTATGTATGAGGATATAATTGATTCATTGATTAGGTCAAGTAAATGTTTTCAAAAGCCTAAATTTAAAAAGAAAGTAAAACCGGGATGGAATGCTCATGTGGCAGAATTCTATGCAAAGGCACGTGATGCTTCTAGAGAGTGGATGCTGGTTGGAAGGCCAAGATGTGGTCCAATTTATGAGTATAAGAGTGTCACTAATGCACAATATAAATATGCACTACGCTTCATTGTAAAAAAATGAGCAGGCAATGAGAGCTGAATCAATGGCCAGAAAACTGCAGTGTAACAATACATATGAATTTTGGAAGTAAGTTAGGGCCATGAAAACAAAAAATTCTCTACCATGTGCTGTTGATGGTAAAACTGGAACAGATAATATATTGGAGCTATGGCGGCAACATTATAGTAGGTTATTTAATTGTGTACAGAGTAACATTTATTGCGTGAATTATGTTGACAGTTCAGATACAATCCTTTGCCATGAAGTACTGAAAGCTATCTCCAATTTGTCAAACAACAAAGCTATTGGTATGGATGGCATCTCAGCTGAGCACTTAAAGTTTGCAAGTGCGAGGTTACTTCCCCTGATCTCCATTTGTTTCACAGCTTTTTTTGTTCATGGGTTTTTGCCTGACTCCATGCTAACTGTGCTATTAGTTCCTGTTATTAAAGATAAAGCTGGGAAGATTGGTAGTTCAGACAATTACAGACCAATTGCTTTGGCCAGTACTGTGTCGAAAGTTCTTGAAGCAATATTGCTGGATAAAATCTTAAACATTGTTACATCCTCAGACAGCCAGTTTGGATATAAAGCAAATTTAGGTACAGATATGTGTATCTATGCTCTTAAAGAAATTATTAGTAAATATAAAGCTCAAAATTCATCCATTTTTATGTGCTTTTTGGATGCATCCAAAGCCTTTGACAGGGTAAATCACAGGAAGCTGTTTATGAAGTTGACACAGAGGGGTGTGCCAAATTCTATTGTTCGAATTTTAACCTATTGGTATGCTCAGCAGACAATGAGAATTAAATGGGGGAAGAGTGTCTCCTTACCATTTCGCGCTACAAATGGGGTTAGACAAGGAGGAGTATTACCCCCAGTTCTTTTTAACCTATATTTGGATGAGCTGTCCGTAAGGCTGAAGGCATGCAATACTGGCTGTTATAGTGGTGATTTGCTGCTAAATCATCTGATGTATGCAGATGATTTGGTGGTTTTCAGCCCGAGTACTGCTGGGTTACAACAATTGCTCAATACCTGTGCTCGCTATGGCTTGGAGCATGACGTCAAGTATAATGCAGATAAAAGTATGGTTATGATATGTAGAACGAGGGAGGACAAAGGTCTGACATTTCCTGCTTTTTATCTGTCTAATATTGTGCTTCATGTGAGGAATAAAACAAAGTATCTGCGTAGGGGTGTGAATTGCCTAGTACCTGACGATTCGATTCGTATCACGATTCACAGGTCACGATTCGATTCGATACCGATTAATCCCGATACGAATTTATAACTCGATTGTTGCGATTTTTTTTCATTCAAATTTAGAAAATACTAATCAGTAAGCTTGTAGAGTGTAAGATTTATATGAAAATGTATTATTTATTTATCTGAAATTTCAGTCTTATAGAGGTTGTAATCTGTTTCATGTTTGAACAGCATTAAAATAAAATATTAAGGCTTAATGTTCCGTTCATATAACATTCTTCCATGCTCAAGGTGTGAATCCTAACCCGAAGTCAGACGTTTTGTTGAATATTTTTCCATTAAAAATGGAAGTTTAAAAATCGATTCACACACACACACACACAAATGAACTAT
Organism: Festucalex cinctus; assembly: GCF_051991245.1. NCBI lineage: Eukaryota > Metazoa > Chordata > Actinopteri > Syngnathiformes > Syngnathidae > Festucalex > Festucalex cinctus. The sequence goes on from NC_135415.1 coordinate 6,260,656, forward strand.
GAAATGACTATGAATGAAGTTGTGCTGTCTTTGACTGATGTTAAGTGTAGTGCTGTACGGTATCAGTCTAGGATGTAGAAACATTGGTATGACTGCCTGATGACTGTATAACCGTCCCCCTGTTTTTATTGTTTTTATTGTTTCTTATTGTTCTTTTATTGTTTTTTGATTGTGTGTATTTTGTTATTTGTTTGTATTGGACTCAGAGTCTGAAATAAAGTTGAATTGAATTGAATTAAGTCTATTGTTGTCTTCTTTGGTTTATTATCAGAAAAGCTAAAACTTCTATTTTTTCAGACAGCACACATCCAACAACTTTACATTTTAAATATTTTCCATAAAATCACATTTATTTAGATTGATGTATAATTAACTATTAAAGCCCAGAGGACCCACATAAACGTGTGTGGGGCAGCTTCAACACACAATGTATAATATAGGGGTGTCAGGGGATTACAATTTTTAATCGTAATTAATCACGACTTCATTAGTTAACTCATGATTAGTCACAAAATTTATCTGTTCTAAATGTACAATAAAATATATTTTTTTTCTAAGTTGTCATACTCTTGTTAACATCTTTTAGTCAATGATACAGTAATTTCTAAATAAATTATCCAATTGAGGTAAAATTAAAAAGATAAAACGAGTGTGATATTGATTTGTGTTGAGGTCATGTTTCTGCCACTAGATTGCATAATTGCATTTTTAAGGCATTGGTGACAGCTCAGTTCGTCTCTGTGTGCCCTGCGATTGGTTGGCAACCAGTCCAGGGTGTCCCCCGCCTACTGCCCAGAGCCAGCTGAGATAGGCGCCAGCAGCCCCCGCGACCCTTGTGAGGAATAAGCGGTCAAGAAAATGGATGGATGGATGGATGGTGACAGCTCAGTGGATTTTTCTTTTCATATTAAAAGCTATCTAATCTTTAACGTGAAGTAACTTGTGAAATTCTACACATTTTTAAATTGTAAAAAACTTGACCCCTGTCTGCACAAAAATCTGCTTTATTATTAAATTTATTGCGGCTAAATTTTGACGTGGACGTTTCTGCTGCGTTGCGACTGGAATTCCCCCAGTACAGGCTTTCGAAGTAATTGGCAGGTGTTATTAGAAGTAATTGGCAGGTGTTAATAATCATGCGTTAAAATAATTAGTGGTGTTAAAGGAACTTTAAATGAACTCAAATTAACACTAATTTTGACACACCTAGTATAATATTTAACAATATTAAAAAAATGTAACAGCATAATAAAATGTAAACTGCAGTTTTATACAACAAAAATATTCACTATCTGACAGTTTAAATAAAATCGCGTAATTCTCAATGCAGCTGCAGTGTTTCACAAGATTATGAAGGCTTTCTTTTAAGATGCTAAAATTCCCATTTGCTCCTCTGTTTCTTGTAGTCTCAACGAATCAATGCCGCTGGTCACCAAGCAGCTGCAATATCTGTGGGGTGTGCCTGTCATTCGGACCCTCTTCAATGACGTCCTCTCTAAGAAGCTAGAGAGTCAAGAACCCACTCCCTCACCCTCCCAGCCTAGCACATCGCAAAATAACCTGCCAGTTAAAAGTGCGTCATGAATCCAAATCTGTCTTTTTATTGTAATGGCTGTCTTCGATGGGAAAGCTAACGGACGCACCAATGGATTGCTCTCCTCTACCGACAGGCCTGTTCAAGCGAGCTTTTCAGAAGTCCGCTTCCGTGCGAAACATCTTGAAGCCGGTCGGAGGAAAACGAGTGGACTCGGCTGAAGTTCAGAAAGTGTGCAGCATTTGCGTGCTCTACCAAACTGCTCTATCTACACTGACACAAATCAGACTTCAGATTCTCACAGGTTAGTTGAAATACTTGGAGATTTATAACGGGACAGTCACTATGCTGCATTTCCCACGTGCAGGTCTGACACACCTCGATGACCTCCTGCCCAAGTTGTGGGCTTTTATCTGTGAACTTGGCCCACAGGGGGGCCTGAAACTTTTTATGGAGTGTCTCAACAATGATACGGAAGAGTCCAAGCAGCTCCTGGCTATGCTCATGCTCTTCTGTGACTGTTCTCGGCATCTCATCACGTAATTATTCGTGGTTTGTTCTATTCCATGGTTTTGAATTGCATGTTCATTAGATGTCAATGGGTTTCAGAATCCTGGATGACATTGAAGTCTACGAAGAACAGACCTCATTCAAAATAGAGGAGCTCATTACCATCTCCTCATTTCTTAACACGTTTGTGTACAAAATGATATGGGATGGTATCTTAGGTGAGTTATCCAGTTTTGTCTAATATTCATATGGTTGCGGGATGTTTTTGTCTGGAACTTCAGCTCAACTTAACTCAAGCTTATTTATAAGTGCAATTTCTGGAGAAATTGCTTGGGAATGCTGAAAGCTGAATGCTAAGATTTGAATGCATGTAGAATCCTTATGAAGTTATTGAGAGATACAAATTGTGCCACCGAGTGGTATCAGACACCTGGTAATGATGATAAGTTATATGAATGGAAGTGGGCGTGGAAAGTGATAGAAAAAGTTGAATCAATGTATGTCCCATTGAAAATGAATGGGGAACAGTTGATATTAAACGTTAAATTGTGCAAATATTGTAAGTAATGTGGAATCAGATGATATATACCCCAGGAGGCGTCAATTTTTGAAGCTAGTTGAAATTTGAACAGTATAAATTGGAAGTATTATGTGGGAGTTGTTGAGCGGCAAAAAAGTGTGGAGAATAAAAATCACAACATGTGGTTCAGCATTCCCACAAATATTTGGTATTAACATCACCACAATTATATTTAAATCATCCCTGTGGGCACATTAACGATCGGGGTGGAGACCCAAGTGCTCACATCACGTCGCATCCGCCTAGTGCGTGACTAGCGTGCTACATTTAATAGTAATTAAAAGAAATTTAGATTTTTGATTGGTCATGACTGAAGTCAGCTGTGATCACTCATACAGTGGTGCAGCTCTACCACCGCACAGTTACCCGAGGTATCAAATATTTCTTGTGAAACAAAAAAGTTTGATTTAAAAAAACGTTATTATATTGTGCAGATGTACTTAATGTCACAATCCAGCAATTGCTCGTCTTCCACAAGAATGAGCAAAACTTACTCTTGTGTGTCTAACAGAGAACGCAAAGGGGGAGAAACTGGAATTATTCCACAGTGTTCACGGATGGTTGATGGTGCTCTACGAACGTGACTGCAGGCGAAGATTTACCCTTGATGACCACTGGTTACGCAAGTAAATACAAAACTGAGAATGTGTCTCTGTGTTTGGTATTATTTTTTAAACGCTCATCTTTTCCCATCTTCCATCTGTTGCATTCAGGGACTTAAAACCCAGCTTGTTGTTCCAGGAGCTTGAGAAAGGAAAGAAAAGAGCCCAGCTGATACTGCAATATATCCCACATGTTATTCCTCATAAAAATGTGAGTTATTAGATGATTTGTATTGTTACAGTCCCTTCACATTTAAAAAATGACAGAAAATAAATTGTCAGTTTACAGTTTGTATAAAACTTACTTAACATATAGCCAATAATATTTTCAATGCAGTCTCATTAGTCTAAATTTGGTATTCTGGTTATTGTGTTAGTGGAATATCCGTTAAGTAGCAAAATCCAGCAATTTTTATCATTATCAGAAGGCGGCCATTTTGCTACTTGCTGTCGAGTGAAAATGACATCACAGTTGCTCAGGTCCCAGGGAACAGCTAATCATAGCTCAGCTTCAGAAAACAGATGCTCTATGATTGGTCGTTGCATGATACTGCCTTCATGTGGTATCGTAATTATGGTAAATACCACATTTCGAGTAGAAAATTGCCGGTGAAATGTCGTATTTTCCACTGGACAACTGGGAATTTATTTTGATACCCAAGTTTCCGAGTTGAGAGAACTATTCAAGTTTCAACATGGCAGAGAGCACAGAAGGATTCGTGAATGGCAATATTAAAGAGATACTTGACTCATTAAATCATTTTAAGCAGTAAAAAGTTAATATTTTGTCCAGAATAAATTTGATAACTGAACTAGACAAAGTGCAATTTCTGGAAAAATTGCATGGAAAGTGACACTCAGAAATAGTGCAAAGTCTATCCCATTGAAAATGAATGGGGGAAAAATTATATTTAATGTTAAATTGTGCAAATACTGTAAGTAATGTACTGCGATTGGTTGGCAACCAGTCCAGGGTGTCCCCCACCTACTGCCCAGAGCCAGCTGAGATAGGCGCCAGCAGCCCCCGCGACCCTTGTGAGGAATAAGCGGTCAAGAAAATGGATGGATGGATGTAAGTAATGTAGAATCAGACAATATATACCCCGGGAGACGTGAATTTTGGAAGCAAGTTGAAATTTGAACAGTGTAAATCGGAAGTATAATGTGGGAGTTGTTACATGGCAAAAAAGTGTGGAGAATAAAAATCACAATAACATGTGTGGGAATGCTTCAAAATTCCCACAATTATTTTTCATATACAATTAATACCTTTCAAAACAAATTTTTCCACTCGCTGTCAATTGAAGATGACATCGCCTGTGCTGAGGAAGTCTGTAACGACCAATCATGGCTCACCTGTTTTCTGGGTTTGGTTAGCAAACTGAGCCATGACTTCCTCAGCACAGGTGATGTCATCTTCAGGTGACAGCAAGTGGAAAATGTGTTTTTTTAAAGGTATTAATTGTACATGAAAAATAATTAAGTTATCAATTTAATTCTGGACAAATTAGTAAATCTTTACTACTGAAAATGTCTCAATGAGTCAAGTATCGCTTTAACACTTATAAGGATGTTAACAAATCTCCAAATGCCTCTCAATTATTAATACTGTGAAATATTGCTTGGATGAAAATGCGCTTTGTATACTTTATTGTACGTTGATACAACCATACTTCAACTACTGTGTCGAAGTGTGGGGGAAGACTTATCAATGTACAATTAATCCACTAGTAATCTTACAGAAACGGGCAATGCGAATTATTCACAGTTTTTTTTTTTTTTTATCATACTCATGGTCTGTTTATCCAGTCAAAGTTGTTTAAATTATATGACCTTATAAAGTATAATACTTTAATAATTTTACATAAAGTATTCTATGAATTACTACCTGATAATTTGCAATATATATTTATAAAAAAACGAGAATGTCTATCACAACTTGAGAGGATATGGAGATTTTATGTTACCGTACCTAAATTTAGAACTGTTTGTAAAAGTTTTTGTGTGTCTGTGCGTGGGGTCAAACTTTGGAACAGCTTAGAGGCACAACACAAGCAATGCCAAAACATCCACAGATTCAAACTGTCTTACAAACATATGGTTTGGTCTCAGTATTTGGAGAGTGAATCTTAAACCAGCATCAATCTTTCAACTTATTGTGATAGACTATACTTGCTGCTTTCTTATTTTTCATACTATCTGTCGCCACTGCTGGGATGCTTGTGTCTTAGAATTATTGATATGTGCCATTTGTGGACTTGTTTTGTTTCTAGTTTGTCTTTTACCCGAGCTGGTATTATTATTTTTTATTACCATTGCTGGTACGAGCTGTTGATGTCATGTTAGTTAATTGACACATTGTTTGTAAACACACAGTTTTTCAGCATTATGACAACCGCTGTTGGTTAGTGCAAGTTTGTAGGAAAGTAGCTAAATTTGTTTTTGATATTAATGATGTTGGGGGTGGGACTTAATAAGTTTTTCTTCGTCCCACTCCTTTTAAGGCTACGTTTAGAAAAATTTGTTTAGAAAAATTGATATATTGTAATGTTGATTATTGCCTGAAATAAATGAACAAATGAAATGAATAATGAACATCAGCTAAAAGGGTTGTTTTAGAATTTACACAATTAGGTAGCATACACAATTCAATGTCCTGTCCTTTACAGCTCATTATTTGCCGTAATTGTTCAGTTTTACGAGCAAAGAGTACATCAGCTGCTGTGAGTAATTTTTTAACTATAACAACAAAAGTACATGAACAGAACTCTGTCGTAATTAGGAGTTTCCGAGTGGTAAGGTCCATCTTTCCCATAGCACGTGAAGGCAGGGTGAGCCCTGGGCAACTGTGATGTCATCATCAGGCGACAGCAAGTGGCAAAATGGCCGCCCCTTGAGATGGATAAAAATCACTGGATTTTGTTGCCGAAATCGTATTCCACAAATGTAATATTAATCTGAATGTTATGTTTAAACTAGCGAGGTCTCATATATTATTGTCAAGGTTGACTCCCCTTTAAAAATCTGGCAACACAAGTATTCCCTTGATGATACCATTACATGTTGTTCAAACATGCAAAAGACACAGGAGGAGATAATGCTTGGATCTTGATATCATGATAAAATTCAGGCAAATAAGATTTTTATGTTCGAAATTCTATAAATGCATTCATTGTCTTGCTTTGTGGTCATTCCAGAGGGTGCTGCTGTTTCGGAACATCGTCACAAAGGAAAAAGAGAGTCTTGGCTTAATAGAAACCAGCTCCGCCTCGCCGCATGTCACCCATATCACCATTCGGCGCTCACGCATGTTGGAGGTACCGACACAAATCGATCAGATGGATGATGGGAAATGTCGGTGCGGTTTGTAATCATGCGTGTCCCACGTGTTAGGACGGCTACGATCAACTCCGCCGTTTACCTGTCAATTCCATAAAAGGCGTCATCCGTGTGAAGTTTGTGAACGATCTGGGAGTGGATGAAGCGGGTATCGATCAAGATGGTGTATTTAAAGAGTTTCTAGAAGAGATCATTAAGAAAGTGTTCAATCCTGCTCTCAACCTATTCAAGGTAACTCATTCATTAAAAAACAAACATTGAAATTCTCGTTTTCTACAGATTCTGCTTTGTTTGTATTCTTCTCAGACCACGAGTGGAAATGAGAGGCTGTATCCTTCACCTACTTCCTACATCCACGAGAACCATCTGCAGCTCTTTGAGTTTGTGGGCAAGATGTTAGGGAAAGCCATATATGAGGTATTTGAGGCACTTGCAGAAATGCTTTACTCTCATTCCGGAACAATGTGTGACATTGCAATCTTTTGTTTATGTTTAGGGCATTGTGGTGGATGTCCCTTTTGCCTCCTTCTTCCTCAGTCAAGTGTTGGGTCATCACCATAGCACCTTCTACAGCTCCATTGATGAGCTGCCCTCGTTGGATTCAGAGTTTTACAAGAACCTCACCTCCATTAAGGTTTACTAAATCTTTAAGTCATTTGCTCCCAAAAACGTATAAACACGTTCTATTTTAAATATTGACAAATATGCTTGTTATTCCCTAAAAAAAAAAAAAAATAATACAAAAATAAAAAAAATAAATAAAAAAAATGGCCAGCAGGTGGCAGCTGAGTATAAGTGATCAACCAGGGCCATGTTGCAATAGCTCTTTTCCCCACAGTTTTCAACAGGTTTGTGAAAAATGAAGAAACTTAGCTATATTTTAATGTTAATTGCTGCAAAACGGAAACGGATACAAATGCACTTTTTTTTTCCTGATGAAAGAGGACACTCCAATCTTACTTTTGGTAGGTTCCATGTTTTTATAGCAAGAGAACACAAAATTCTGTGGGCCTTGCAAAATCAGTCAAAATCCACTAAAACAGCCGGGAGTGAAGGGGGTTGCTTCAGTAAAAAAAAAAAATGGCTGGGAGTGAATGAGTTAAATGTCATTTGCTACATTTGTATCAACCCCAAATGGCTGTAGATTAGTCTCGACACAATAGTTAATATTGCCATGCATGTTTTACAGCGCTACGATGGAGATGTGGGCGATCTGGGACTCTCATTATCTTATGATGAAGATGTTATGGGACAGGTAAGGACTTCGGACTCAAATAAATGGAGATAAACCAGTATTTTTTTTTCTGGGCCGATTATTAGTAGTCAAGGAGGCCGATAACCGATAGGAACTGAGATTCATTTTCAGTAAAAAAAAAAAAAAAAAAAAGGGTGGAAAATAAATAAATAAATAAATAGAAATACAAATTCCAACTTCTAATGTTGTTGAACTGTCTTAAAACCTATGTTGATTGAACACATTTTCAGATTTGCAAAATGTTGAATGTTGAAAATGTTGTTGTTATACAATTTTAACAATTACAATTGTTGTTATTACAATTTTAACGAGCTCCCAGGGTCATCAGTATGTCTTCAAAAATGTAATGGGAAAAAAGCAAACAAGTAAATAGCTCCCTATAGTTTTCTGCGGTAAATCATTTTTTCCCCAAATTTTCAAAATACAGAAATTTTAAACTTAATAACTAAACAAAACTAACTCATAACTTAGCTTAATCTTTGTTTTAATTTCAAACAAAAACAAAAGGAGTTCCCAAGATCAGCAGAATCTTTTACAAGGTTAAATGAAAATTTAAATAAATTGTCCCTGAGGTAAACACAATTTTGAATTATTTTTCTATCGGCCGTGGGATATTTAAAAAAAAAAATAGCCGATACTGGTATTAATCAAAATCCCCAAAATCTGCACCGATAATCGCCCCGGCTGAATCGGTCTATATCTAGAAACAAATCAGTACCTCTACGGTACAAAGTAACTGAGTACATAAGATGTTTTTGGATGATGGTAGACCTCCATTGTATTGTGATTTTGGTAATTAATTAAGAAAAAAATCCCAATAAGAACTGATTGAAATTAGACAAATCTATTCCAGTGAGTCCAACTTTAGTCTTCATAAAATTGTGTGGGAAAAATATGATAATGAGTGAAATATTGATATGTTTAAAAATGCTCTCATAACAACACTTGTTGATTGAAAAAAAAAAACCCCAAAAAACATAAGGAATGTTGTTCCAAAAATTTTAAAGGATCATTGTGCAGTTTGTCACTTTTTTTTACTCAGGACTGCCACCTCTGCCAAAGTGTAACTGCAGCATCTGTGTTAGGCTCGTTCATTGTGCGCGTGCGAGTACTTGCACGATCTTAAAATGACAGTTAAAAAACGAAGTCATGACTTCAAATGAGGTAAGACAAACTCCGCCCCAGTCCTCACCAAAGAAACTGTGGAGTGTCCAGGGGTCCGCACACTCTACTACTATAAAGGGAAGATAAAAGCTAATAGATGCAGTCAGTAAAACAGTCAAGGCTCTTTGTACTCATCTGGGCATTGATGGAGCATGTATGATGTAGAAAAAGCTCAACATTACCCTTTTAAACGGCACAATGCACCTTTAATTGAATCTCAAATTGTATAACCTGACTTTATCCACAATAAATCGCTTTATTTTTCCATACAGCTTGTTTGTCATGAGTTGATACCCGGAGGGAAGACCATGCCAGTCACCAACGAAAACAAGTACGTTGATCGTTATCAAGCTTTGAGAATGTAAACCGTTTTGATTCCATAATTCTAATTGGCCTCATTTGCTGTTTGCAGGTTCAGCTACATCCACCTCATGGCTCACTTCCGGATGCACACTCAGATTAAGGAGCAAACGGCAGCTTTCATCCGCGGCTTCCGCAGCATCATCAACCCGGAATGGTTGCACATGTTTTCGACACCCGAGGTTCAGCGTCTGGTCTCGGGAGACAATGCGGAAATTGACTTGGATGACCTCAAGTATGTACTTCAGCTTCATCCTTCTTCATGCTGGCACTATTTTTATTTGTGAGGTTAGTTCCTTCCCTAAATTATTACCATGCTGTCTGTATGATTTAGGAAGCACACAGTCTACTATGGAGGTTTTCATAGCAGCCATCGCGTCATCATCTGGCTGTGGGACATCCTGTCCAGTGATTTCACAGCTGAGGAGAGGGCCATGTTCCTCAAAGTATGCTCATTTCTAGTAGGGATGTAACGGTAATGGCAATATCGTGATATCGCGATATTAAAACTGCCACAATATCGTCGTCGTCATGTTCACGATATTTAAATGCAACACATCTGTTAAAAAAGTCAGGTTGATTTCCATTTGTGCAGTTCTAGCACCCTCTGGTGGCTAGTTTTTTAGTACAGTTTAATTTTCATTAGGGATGTTTTGGCCCTTCTATGTTTAAAATCTATGGTAATTGTTAGATGATCGTTGTAATATGCTTGTGTAGCGAGTCAATATGTGGAGGAACTCAATGTGGGCTTGCATTAGGTGAGTAAGTGCCTCAATATGAAGCGTTATTAGAGATTGTAGGTCGTTTGTATGTATTGCTGTTTTGTACAAAAGCACAATTTTGTGCTTTTTTTTTTTTTTTTTTTTTTTTTTTTTTTTTTTAGTATGAGCTCATTTTTTGACAATATCGTGACCTTTTTTAAATATCGCCAACCTCCCCACAATATCGTGATAATTTATCGTATCGTGAGCTTCATATCGTGATAATATTGTGTGGTGATATTTGGATATCGTTACAGCCCTAATTTCTAGTCTTTTCCATTTGTGTCATGTTTTTGTATCCTTGAACTCATTTTACATCTTGTGTAGTTTGTTACCAGCTGCTCAAGACCGCCTCTCCTAGGTTTTGCCTACCTCAAGCCACCTTTTTCAATCCGTTGTGTGGAAGTGTCAGATGATCAGGTGAGACTGTCACTCAGTATTATTTACAGTATATACAGAAAGGAAATGTGGTGAAGCACCACTTACTTGAGCAGGTTTTATGAAAGGAAAACTACAGTACCTTTTCTTACAGTGATGTTTTCTTTTTTAATGACACAGCATACCAAAAGTTGTTGTCATTAGCTGGGTTTCCATCCAACAGTTTTGAAATTTTTTTAAGCAAATTTACTGAAAACGCGCACAACGGACATGCGACTTGTGCCCATTTCCATTAGGGCTGGGTGTGGATTCTAATTTCCTGAATCGATTCAATTTCGATTCACAAGAGTTCAGTTAAATTTGATTTTGAGGTTGTCTGATTCGATTCACTTCAAAACAATATTGATTAAATATGGAACATAAATTCTTCTTAAATATCAAGGACATGACAAAAACTTCGCAAACATTAAATTCCAAATGTAATTTTGCGGAGGCAGTGACTGGTTAAATTATTTTGTTTATTAATGAAAGTAACGTGTGTTATAGTCACATATGTGTTACACTAGCATTGACATCTGATGGGTTGGGATGAAAATATTTTCATAATTCTAATTCAACAATTGTAAATATAAATGAAAAAGATTTTGAATTTTCTGAAAGTGCAAAAAGTCAGGTCTTTCATAAATGTAAGAAAATACTTTTAAATACATGTGAACAGTAAATTTCAAGAAAACAGTAAGATACCAAAAAATCCGCCTTCAAAATTCTATTTTATGAAGTTGTGGGGAAAAGAGATATTAAAATAATTGATTAATGGTTTTACGAATCAATATCAGGCCCAAAAAGGAAAATCGATTTGATATTCATTTTTCGATTTTTTTAAAACCCGGACCTAGTTTCCATCTTTTCTTCTTTTGTGAATATTGCGAAGGGACTCCGCCGCTGTAGGTGGCAGTATACACCATAGAAATGTGATCCACCAGTAATATGAAAGAAGAAGAACAAGAAGCACCGTGAGATGACATCAGAGTTTTGCTTTTGTAATTCTTGATAAACCGTAGCGTTTATTTGCTGTTTTTCATCTAAAATTGCATTATTGCTTCTTTATTTCCAAGAAGATTTCTGTCCCCCCACCCCCAACATACCTTACTTAATCTCCGCCATTTTGTGACTACAAACGCACGTTACATGTACAAATACAAACACATACAAATATATTGTTCTTTTTGTTAAGTTCTGTGTTTAGATTTGGAAAAAATATCTGTTCCATTAAATCTGTACTCACCCTTTTTTTTTTTTTTTTTTTTTGCATCTTAATTGGCAGTTAAAATCCATCAATTCATTAAATTTTAAACTTTTTAGTTTTATAAATATTGGATTAGTGTGGTCTCTGTATCCACAACCGAAAACAACAGGAATAGCAAGTTGCTGTAAAAAGAAAGATGGGTTCAGTGTAGGTTTTGGCTGCACACCCCCACACTTCAATGGAATAGGTCAGGTATGGAACAACAACCAATAAATTATATAACAATAACAAAGAATTTCTTGCTCAATGAGTCTTTAACCTTGTGTAACAAGGCTACGGTTTGGGTTACCTTTGATTTGACATATTTTATATGCGCTTTCCAAAGAACCTTTATTTCATTAGACCTTTCTATTTCTATACCTTGCACAATCATTGTTGCTTTAGCATCTATATTTCTACAACTGAAAACCATAAATCTAGTTTTACTAATATTTAAAGACAGTCTGTTGGTGCTGAACCACTTCACAAAATTGCATGAGACTACTAGGCTGTTTCAGTCGTAAATGAGGGGCTTATACACTTTGAATTTTACAGTAGGATTCTTAACTCATTCACTCCCAACCATTTTCACTGAAGCAAACCCCCTTCGCTCTCTGCTGTTTTGCTGAATTTTGACTGATTTTAATTTGATTCATCTGGGGGGGTACGTTTCTATCAATCTGTTTCCGTTTTGCAGCAAATAGCATTAGAATATAGCTTAGTTTAATCATTATTCACAAATCTGTTTAAAACCGGGGGAAAACAGCATATTTCTACATGATCCTGGTTGATCTCTTATACTCTGCTGCCACCTGCTGACCGTTTTTGTGATAACTGTCATTGCTTCAACCTTTATCTTCAGTTCAGAGGCTGCATCAAAGCCTTCTGTATGCTCTAGCATAAAAAAACCCCAAAACAAAACAAAAAACGTATAAATACATCTTTGGTACACTGGAAATCTTTAAAATAGAACATATTTATACGTCTTTGGCAGCAAATGAGTTAATGTTGCTCTGAAGTATTTGCTGGATTTGTAACGACTGTCCAATAGTATATCATCATGATGCACAGGTTCTGAATGCGTTGGACATCTGTTTTGTCTTCCGTCTTGCTAACTTGTAACTTCCTGTGGCCAGGACACGGGGGACACCCTCGGCAGCGTCCTCAGAGGCTTTTTCACCATCCGTAAAAAAGAACCCGGTGGCAGACTGCCCACGTCCTCCACGTGCTTCAACCTGCTCAAGCTGCCCAACTACAGCAAGAAGAGCATCTTGCGTGACAAGCTGCGCTACGCCATCAGCATGAACACCGGCTTTGAGCTTTCGTAATGCAGAAGTGTCGCAAAAGGACTACACAGGATAAAGGCGCCGGACCCGAACTAAAGGTTTGAGGTTCATGGGGATCTTCTCGTCTGAGGAAATTTCTACAAAGTAGAGGAGCGATGAGGGATGACAAACTCTCCTTTCGTCTTATTTGAACATCTGCAGGATTACTATTAACTCCCTTCCAGCATAAGGGAGATGCTGTTTTTGCAGCACAATCGAATTGGGCACCTCCCTGTGCCACAAGCATCGTGAAATCCAAGGTCATATATTGTATTTAGCGCAATTAAATCCACATTTATAGTTACTAGATCTCAGTTCCTCAGGCCTAACATCATCTTTCTTAGATCGAACACTCCCACCACATGAGAACTGGAAAGCAATACAGATGCAATGCAAGCCATTAGACGCGTGAAAACGATGTGATGCATTGGTAATACACTTACAATTTGGAACTTTGGTACCCGAGCATCTTTGAGAGGGTATCAAATGAGTCCTAATGTGTTTTGTGTTGCTTAAATGTAATTTGTTCAAGGAGAAGACAAATCAGTGTCTTGTCTTCAGCCTCCACAATGGAGGACTCCATCATCTCATGTAAGTTTACTCCCTCTTAAAGACACAGATGGTCTTGTTTTTATCGTTTCGGAACATGGTGTGAATTAATGGATCTATGCTTCATTTGAGGTGGAGCACTAGAATTTGTTTTTTTTCTTTTTAAGAGAGCTTTCGCATCTTTTATCTGTGACAAAACTGCCTGAAAATGTCACATCTCATATTGACGCAGGTTTTGTACGTCATGCTCGAAAACCACAACTTTGTTGAGTGCCTCATGTATCACCATCTTCCCCTTGCTCCTTCACCTATCACAAGTGAAACCAATAATGTTGTATATTGGAAACAAGCCATAGAAACGGGGGCTGGGCTTATTCTCTGAAACCCAACCACTGTAATACCACGAAAACAACTACAACATAATATAGTCTTCAGGCTATGACGATTCTCTCTGTGGACTTTCTAAGCCATGTGGTGAAGAATTATATGTTAAGAAGCCTCTCAACATGATGTCATGGACTGGATCACCAGCCTAATTGGACTACTTCCTTTGGGTGGGAATGTCGTCAAAGAGTTTGGGTTGGGTAGCTTAGGGCAAAGTGACATCTTAGTCAGACAGTATTGCAACTCTCAAAGTAAGGTTGTAAAAGTAAGGATAAAATCTCAACCAAAATCTGTCATTATGCAAAAAAGCAAAAACATTAACGTACCACAGGTCCAAGACTAGCCATCTTACAAACCAGCAACTTGTGTGAAAACAACACAGTTTGAATTAAAAGGCAACAGTTCTTTACAGAAAGAGGTGGTTCACAGAATTATTTTCTGTCCCTCAACATCGTATCCAGTGGATAAGTCTGCACACCCCTGTTCAAAGTCAGGTTTTTGTACTATTAAAAAAAAAGCAGACTGAGATAAATTATTTTAAAGCAATTACATGACGGTATTTTAAGTCCTTCCACAGTTAACTATAGGTTAAATGATTAAATCTTACCTTTGACACGATGTTTTGCTCGTTATTTTTCTAGCGCAGAAGTAAGACAAGTAAAGTAAGACAAGTAAAATTCCGCCTCTCCGCGTGTGGTTGCTGCACCCCCGGCGAACCGACTGCAGTCTGCTGTTGGAGCTCTGCCTTTGATCACTCCTCTGAATGGCCACGCAAGCCATCAATTCTTCAATAAACATTTGAAACAAAACGGCTCCTTGCCGCAATAAATCGTAGAGGAGGAGGGGACGAGTGAAGAAGAGAGAGGAAAGAAAGAGGAAAAAAAACAGAAACAAACCTGAGCGGGTTGTGAACCAAGTACCTGCTGCTTACAGGGCAATTGCGCTAACCACTATATAATTCATTCACGCAAAGGTTTTACATGTAGTTTATACAAGTATCAGCCAGTACCTTTTCTGGGCTTTTAAGACGGCCAATTATCATTGCACTTTGGCATTGCAAATATGAAAGATAATTGATTGCTTTGAATCTATTTGGGCAAAATGTTTACTGATAAAGGCTACTTTGTCACTATCCCATGGAGGTCCCAGAGAAAGTGGCCGTGCGCTTAGTACGCAGAGGCGGTGCGGGGGTCGGTCTTCACCTAATGACGTCACAAAGTGACAATGGCTCGTTTTCTCAGGTTAGGAGGGGCTGGTGCTTGGAGAGCAGAATGACCTAGAATTTCTCATAGAGGGGCGAATGGAAGAAAACACCACTTCGGTGCTGTTTTGGGTGAGAAATTAACATTTTAACATAGCTAAAAGCTCCCAAAAAGGTTTTTTTTTTTTTTTTTTTTTTTTTTTTTTTTTTTTTTTACATTGCTGTCCCTTTAAAGCTAATTCTACCTATAACCAATACAAAACATTAAATGGTGGGCAGTGTGTGCTGACCCCCATTTAATATAATTGTGATTAATTCCGAACATAGCGACTTCCTAGTTATAAGGGTGTGCGCACTTGTGCAACTACATATTCTCAGTTGGTCATAGGTCACATTAAAGATGGAAAATGTTTTAAATGATTTAACGTGGTCTTAATCACTAAACCTGTCATTACAACTGGGCGTGTAGAATTATATCCACTGTACCTAATTGATTGATGATTATTGGACTCCAGGTTCCAAAAGGAGATCAAATTTGGTGGCCTGGACAAGTTACCAAATACAGTTCCTTGCTCTAGAGGGCTACTGAACAAAACTTAGTTGTGTAGAACCGGTTAACATAAAAATATAGTGGACCTTTCCAGTTGACTAATGAGACTTGTGCATATGAAATTAAATACTGAAGCGCTGTTTGTTTTCACAGGAGATAAAAGATGAGGTCAGTCATTGATTTAAAATGATGTCAACAGAAGAATATACGTGTAACCAACTTTGAGTGCAAGTACGCTCCCAGAGACAGTGTTCCCCCTTCACTTGAGAGTCTAATTGTCTTAAGAGTGTCTTTTGAACTGACTGCATTCTAGAGTGTGTAAAAAGAGCGATTCTTGTGTAAAAATGTGTCCATGTATGTAAGATATGTTTTCTTGTCATGTTAAATCATGCACACTGGTGTTCTATAAAGTATTTGCTCCACAGTCACAAAGTGTTTTACTGTTTTTTTACCCCCCTACTCAAGTCAATCATGTCTGATTGCAAGCAGCTGGTGCGTGAGAGAGCATTCTACATGAACACAACGTCTGTCTAAAAACAGGACGCTGTTGGCTTGAGAATGACTCCTGAAAAGCACAATAGGAGCTTTTCCTGAATAATGTGGTGGATGTATTATGCTGTGAATGCACACATCCACCTCAGTCCCCTGCATTGTGGCGCATTTCATGAGAGACCCACAAAGATCAGCAGTAAAATCATGAGCAGCCCACTAAGCCCATCTCCTGCCAACTGGTTTAAAGCTCGACCAAGGTGAGTTGAAGGTTTAATTCCTTAGTCGGTTTGTTGGTGGGTGAGTATGATTCATGTGATGCTGACCTTTTGTTGTGCGTGACACCTGACTAGCTAGAGGGCTTTATTAGGATTTTCACTATGCCCCCTTGCGAGTAGGGCTTTCACTTGACAAGCTTACCAGTTACAATGAGGAAGTCCAGCACTGGAGATCTTTCTAAAATAGACATGAGTGCAAAGGGAAAGGCTTGCTCTGCATGTCAAAGGAATGGCCGTTTAACATGCAGAAGGTAGAGTGGATCAAGGTGTTGACTGATAAGTGGTTTGGAGATTTTAACTGGCTTTTGGATGTTGAAGGACCAGGCTAGGCGAGCCATGCTTGAAGACGTACCCTGTGCAGTACGAGGACCTGCTGAAGAGAGCCCGGGTGTCCTTCCAGGCCAAGCGAAGCATCAAGGAGAACTTTAGGCTGGCCCAGCTTGAGGCTGTGGTGCGAATGCTGGAGGAACACGAGTGTGACTTTGTGGATGTTCTTGGAAGGGATCTTCACAAGGTGTGGAGTTGAGATTTAATTTATTATTTTTAGCGTTGTTGTCGTCATCATTGCTAAAAGGGGATGTTAACATCAAAATCTTGTTAAATCGTGTTAAATGCAGCCCCACTAGTCGAAACTAAATATTGTTTGGAAAATATGAATTGAGCAGCAAAATCAGAATTCTTTTTTTTCCTTTTTCTTTTTTTTCCTCTTTCCTTTTTCTTTTCCTTTTATTTTTTTTCTTTTTCTTTTTTTTCCTCTTTCCTTTTTCTTTTCCTTTTATTTTTTTTCCTTTTTCTTTTTTTTCCTCTTTCCTTTTTCTTTTCCTTTTATTTTTTTTCCTTTTTCTTTTTTTTCCTCTTTCCTTTTTCTTTTCCTTTTATTTTTTTCCTTTCTTTCTTTTCTTTTTTCCCTTTTTCATTTTTTCTTTTTTCCCTTTTCATTTTTTCTCTTTTTCTTTTTTCCCCTTTCCTTTTTTCTCCTCCTTTTTTCCTTTTCCCCTTTTTTGCTTTTTTCATTTTCTTTTTTCCTTTTTTCATTTTCCTGTTTCGATTTTATTTTATTTTTTCTGTTTTCTCCTTTTTTTTTTCTTTTTTCCCCTTTTTACTTTTTTCTCCTTTTCAATCTCTAAGGGCGGCCATTTTGCCACTTCCTGTTGACTGAAAATTATATCACAGTTGCTCAGGTAACGACCAATCACAACTTAGCTTTCAAACATCACATGACCAAACTCAGAAAACAGGTAAGGGGTGATTGGTTGTTTCCTGAGCAAATGGCAAAATGGCCGCCCCATGAGATGGGTTAAAATAGGTGAATTTTGCTGCTTTAATTTATATTCCACAAACAAAATGTTAATCAGAATACCGTGTTTAGCAGTGCATAAAACATGTCAAGAAAATGTTTGGGTTAACATCCCCTTTAAAAAGAAAAGGGGGGAAAAAAAAAGAGAAACTGTCTTTAATTCACTCTTTACAAAATCTCTCTTCTTGAACTAGCCACGATTTGAGACTGTTGTGTCAGAGTTGATTCCTGTTAAAAACGAGGCTCTTCATGCTATTGGCAACCTCAGGAAGTGGATGCAGCCACAGCACGTGGAAAGAAACCTGGTGAGACTGTTCTGTTATTTTGAAAAACATTGGGATTACAAACGATTTTACACAACCTCTTGGTGGGGCACATTCCATCGGACTGCTACAAAGACGTACATTCTTTGGGCAAAGAAGATTAACATGCAAGTTGCACAATTGAAGGCTTAAACTGTGTTTTCCTCTGAACTGAAATTGCCTCATAAGTGCCAGTTTTAATGACTAACTTTGAACATGTCTACTTGGCTCAGTCCACCACTCTGGATGAGTGTCTTGTGGTAAACGAGCCCCTGGGGGTTGTGTTGATCATGGGCACCTGGTGCAGTCCAGTCCAAATGTGCCTGGTGCCGCTGGTGGGCGCCATTGCAGCAGGTACGTCCCCCATTGACACGTTTAAGAGTATTATTCGTATTTTATAAACATAAGATTTATATTTTGTATAGGTAACTGTGCCATCATCAGCCCTTCTGTGTGCACAGCTCACACAGCAGCACTTCTCCATCATCTCATCCCCTCATACTTGGACAATGTGAGTAGTCAACACAGCATGAGACTCCATTCTTGTTTTGAATCTTTTTTTGTTGTTGTTGTTAACATTATAGCTTTAAATTGCCTTATGTTTCATGTTCAATTTTTATGTTAACCATTTTGTTCTAGTTAGTGTTTTGATTTGGGCTTTATATGCCGAGGCTGGCCCTTTAAGAAAAAATGCATTATGGGAAATTGAGTATTGGATTGTATTGTACATTTGGCGGCGATCTCTCTTAGTTCTGGTTGTCAGGGATGTATTTGTTTAACATATTTATTCGTCTGACAAAATGCTTGTAATTTTTGCTGTCTTTATGACACCAAACTGTCATGTTTCGGTTTTGGGGGGTTGGGTTTTGGTTTAGTCTTGGGTTTTTATGTTGTCTGTTGTCCGGTTTTGTCTCCCCTTGTTTCGTCATAGTTAACCTTGTCTACCTGTGTGTCTCCACTTCTCGTATGTGTTGCTAATTAGTGCCATCTGCCTGCTGTTTCCCAGGTGTGTCTTGTTAGTGTCTCGTTAGTGTTTTATTTAGTCAGTGGTGTTTGTTCATGAGTGGTGGTAGCATTGTCTTGTCCAGTTGAGGTGTGCTAAGCTGTGTTGATAGTGTCTACGTCTGGTCGAGGTTTGTCTACGTCTGGTCAAGTGTCTCACTTCCAAGCCAAGTGTCTCTCCCTCACTTCCAAGCCAAGTGTCTCTCTTGTCCTGCCCAGTCTGTCCATGTCCAGTCCAGTCATGTCAACCAGCTTCCCCTTTCCCAGTCTAGCCTTGGTCCCCAGTTTTCTCACGTCCCATCCAGCCCTTGACTTAATCCATGAAAATAAAGTTTCTTATATTATCCTTCTCCCTGCTGTGTTTCTCCGCCTTTATGTCCATCCACCACATCCATACTCCACATACCATGACATAAACTCTTTTTGTTTTGTTTTGGAATTCAAATGATAAAGTAATGGTCTTCTTTTTTGTTTTCCCTCAAGGAATGCTTCCATGTAATTCTTGCAGGCGCCAATGACTTGACTGATATTGTGGAACTTAAATTTGACCACGTCTTCTTTTCTGGTAAGAATAACTGCAATGACAATACATATCTTTGAATGGCATACAGTATTTACTCAATGTTTTTATATTTTCAAATGCAGGAACCAGAGAGGATGGTATTCGAATTTCTCAAGCTGCAGCTCAATGTTTGACACCCGTCACCCTTGTTCTGGGTGGGAAGAACCCATGTTACGTAGACCAACATTGTGATGTTACCATCACGGCCCAGCGCATAGCCTGGGCCCGCTTTCACAATTCCGGGCAAAGCTTGGTGGCCCCTGACTACATCCTGTGCCATTTGGACGTAAAAACCCGTCTGGTCCAGGCGCTCAAGTGCTGCCTGATGCGGTTCTATGGTTCAGATCCCAGAGAATCCCGCAGCTTCTGCCGTATGGTCAATCTGGACGTCTTTAACCGTACGAAAGATTTGTTGTGGCGATCTGGAAAGGTAGCCTTGGGTGGACAGGTGACAGAGGCGGAGAAGTATATCGGTAAGAGCCCACATAAACTGGCTCATGTCAAAAATATTTGACTAAACTGTTTTTGTTTGGTTCAAAGCCCCAACCATTTTGACCGAAGTGGATGAGTCTGACCCCATCATGCAACAAGAACTTTTTGGTCCAGTTCTTCCAATTCTCTCTGTAAACAATGTGGATGAGACTATTTCCTTCATCAACAAACAAGAGAAAGCCCTCTGTGTGTATGTGTATTCAAACAACAGCAAGGTATGAGGTAGAATTGATAAGGTCAAACACTGTAAAACTTGATTTTTGGTCACTGTTAGCATTATAGAACCTTGAACAATGGGAGCAATTTCTTACTAACATTTTAACTTTAACTGCCGTACATTTGTATTTAATTTTACTGTTAATGTCTAAAGTATGCACCGTGTTGGTGATTTCCATCATGGGTTTGTTTAAAGGGATACTTGACTCATTGAGCTATTATCAATCAGCAGTAAAAGGTTAATATTTTGTCTATAATTAATGTGGTAACTTAATTATTTTTCATGTAGAATTAATACCTTTTTTAAAAAGTAATTTTTCGACTTTCTGTCGACTGATATCACCTGTGCTGAGGAAGTCAGTAACAACCAATCATGACTCAGTTTACTGATCAAACCCAGAAAGCAGGTGAGCACAGATTGTCATCATCAGTCGACAACAAGTAGAAACATTACTTTTTAAAGGTTTTATTTGTACATGGAAAAATAATGAAGTTTTAAAAATTATTCTGGACAAAATATTAGTTTTTCATGGCTGAAAATTGTTCACTGAATCAAGTATACTGAAAAAAAAAAAAAAAAAAAAAGTGTAACAAGTTTAATGTGACTCAGGAAATGACTCAAATTAACATTGATTATTTTTTTATGGCAGATTAAATTTTATTTTTAAGACTTTTTTTTTTTTTTTTTTTTTTTTTTTTAAGTTTATATATTCTCTAATTTGAGAAACACAATTTCAATGCACTAGACTGGCAGTTCAAACTCCTAAGTTCTGTGTGCCCCTTTGCGACAAAGGGTTGAATTCAAAAGTTTTAAAACTCAGTGACTTTCAACTTATGAGATTCTACAAAAGTACATTCTTAACTGGCCATATGGTTGCCCTGTCCTCAAATGTTGTTTCTGACAATCTAGGTGATTTCCAGAGTCATGAGCGAAACATCAAGTGGAAGATTTTGTTCCAACGACAGCACCCTGCAGAGTCTCATAGTAACTCTTCCGTTCGGCGGAGTTGGTAAATTACCAAACTGGATGTGTGAAGTAATCTAACGATATATCAAAATGTGACTTCCTTGTTTTTGATACAGGTGCCAGTGGGATTGGTTCCTACCACGGACGCTCTAGCTTTGATACATTTTCTCATAGAAAGTCGTGTCTGCTGAGAAGCACGCACTTGGAATGCGTCACCTCCCTGCGCTATCCACCCTACGACGACCGCAATCTCTCCCTCATCACGTGGGGTAGCAGTCTCTCCTGGAAAAGCCAGGGCTGGTGCCAAATCCTGTGACTTGTGGAGAAGCGTCAAACTGAAAACCACATTTCTATTTAGACCTCAGTGCGTTCGAACAATATAAAAAGCACAAAATCCATTGAGAAAGGAGGTACAATTGATTGAAATGAGAGGCTGTCAATAAACACCAGATGTGTGCTATAAGTGGATGTCAGTTTTGAAAAGTTGTTCTCACTGAATGCATCCACATATAATTTTGGATGTCGTGTATAATTATAAAATATGCACATAAAGCTACAGCCCAAATATGTATGAAGTTATTTATTATAATCAAGTATTATTCAGGTCTTTTGTAGATTATCTCCTTGTTGTTCTCTTTCAGGGCGGCATATCTGGCCACAGTGAAAAGGTAGTCGCTTAATCTGTATGGAAAATGTTGAGGCACTAATCAGATTTATGTTCAAAGATGATGAAAGTATGATCTTGTTGACTGGAACATCACAATTACCTGTTTAAAAACCTGGCAATATCAGGATCAGCCTCTCCAGAGCGCACAATTGGAGCAACGCTGTAATAGGAACACAGATAAAACACTGAAATTACAATGTGTTCAAATTGGTGACAGCAAAAGGGATGTGCTTAAAAATGACCTGCGCTCAGCTCTGCGGCAGACGGTCCGAGCTATATGTAAAGCTGCGCTGCTCTTTCCTCCAGACTGTTATAATACACAGTGTCATGAATAAATAAATCAGCACACACACAAGACTGTATTAGAGATGCCAAATTGAACTTACAGGTAAAATGAAGTTGGTTAGAGGAGGGAGTTCTTCAGTAAATGTATCAATCCAGCCTTCCAAGTCTGTTATTGGCGTTCCAGTAAATTTTGTCCGAGCTTGCAAACAAAAAAATGCATTTCGAACAGAATGCATGATGTACTCATTTAAAACATAATTATCTCCTTCACATACTTCGATGACTTTCTCTTGCTGATGACTGAGGAGTGGCAATATTGGAGCCGACATCTTGCAAAACACACTGTATCTGATTGATAAACACAAATTGTCGAATCTAGTAATTACCATCTCATCGAAGAGGTGATATCAGATAAATCTCACCTTATCCAGCTGATAGGTGAATGTATGGCCTTTCTCCAGGCAAAATTCTCTGGCCAAGCTGCAACATTTAACACACTGTGTGATCAATGTAAACAAAAAGGCAGAAAGGTGCAAGATTGTTACATTTCTTACCCTATAGCTGATGATAATTCATCTGTGTTTCCTAAAGCTTCAAAAATATGATCTTCCTTTGGTCTTCTTTCTCCAGTAAATGTGCTTGAGTAACCTAAAAAGGTGGAATCAAAACAAGTCAAATTTTAATTAGTGGAGCATTTAGTTTCTCAAGTTGCAAAAAAAAAAAAAAACCTTTGTCGCCTGTTTTGGTATAGATTTTGGGAACTCTGTCTCTCTCGGTGGCGTAACTAAAAGTGAAAAATGACAAATGTCAAAATGATCAGTCGATAGCGTCACTGCTAGCATCACACCTCTCATTACGAAAGGTAACAATACGTGAATGACATTTGAGGAACAATGCTAAAATCAGAATAGAACTTATACAACCTTCTCGAAAGGAAAGACGTTTGCCTGGTCTGTCGCTCGCAAATTTGCCCGGCACTTCTGAACACATAGCTCAAAATCGAAAGTTTGCGAACAAACGTAGCCATGTTTATTTTAAAAGGAGTATTGTCCTTTCGCACTTTCCGTAGCTCTACATGGGCGTTTCCTTTTCATCGCATGATTGGGTCACTTAGCGGATGGTTGGAGGAAACACGGATGGTGATTGGTTAAAAAGATCACATCCCAAGAAGCGGTGTAAGCTGATTGGTTATCGTTTGCTGAACGTGCCCTGGACCGTCCTTCGTCTCGTCCAGCAATGTGTTTAACGAGATGCTATCTTATACGTCATGACAGACCACTGAGACCCAACCTATCTAATGACAGTTTTACTCGCGCACTGCACTTGAATAATTATGTTCTTAATTATTCGTTGAACCTCTAAGAAAGCATCTGAGCTAGAATTCCCACCTGTGTAATCTCGAAAGGGGTTAGCATTAGCTGCATATTACTACGAGAGCTGCTTAGTTTCACGTGATCTAGCTGCGTTGTTGTGAAAGATGCACATTAGGGAATGCATCGTATCTGCTCCGGGGAAGGCAATTCTTCATGGAGAACACGCAGTTGTACACGGAAAGGTAATTTCCCACTTAGCTTGTGTTTGATATCGTACAGCCACTCAAAGCAACAGAAACCTCTTAGCAATGAATGAACGATTTGTGTCGAACTTTTACAGGTCGCACTTGCTGTGAGTTTGAATCTGAGAACATACTTGAAGTTGAAAGCCACTAACACTGGTAAAGTTTGCATCAACCTCCCAAACATTGACACCTTCCTTTGCTGGGATGCGTCTGAGTTGAAGCAGTTTATGCCCTATACACGTGGTAAGGAATGCTCCCAAGTTCATGTTTAAATTGCTCTGATGGCATTTTCCCCCATCCCATAATCTTAAGAGAGAAAAAAAATGAATGAAAATAGTGAGACACACTTGTAAACATTTGAGTATATTAACATGGTGTCCTTCTCTATTGCTGCGTTATTGTTAAGAACACTGTTATCGTACTGTTGATATTCCTTTTTTTTTTTTTTTTCCACTTTACAGGCAAGCAGGAGGAGGTAAAGCGTCTAGATGCTGAACTTGTGAAGAGACTACGTGAATTTGTTGGTGTAGCAAATGGAAACTTGGATACAACTAACATGGCCACCTTGGCGTTCCTGTACATCTACATTTCTCTATTTGGATCAGGGTAAGATGCATTTGTTTTATATCATATATTTTTATATGCGTAATATAGATCTGCTTTGTATGACTCAATACAACAAAACAAACCCAATAAAAAAACACACTACTCATACGGCAGGTAATCATATGCAGAGATGCCACATGTTTCGATTTCTCAGTATTTTGTTACACACAGTTGACTGTTACGGCTACATCAACAAATCTTCCTATCGTTAAAATCATATTGGAATTTAATTGAGCACGCATTATCCATGATTTAAAAAAATATAAAATATAAAAATAAAATAAAATAGAAATTATATATATATATATATATATATATATATATATATATATATATATATATACATATATATATATATATATATATATATATATATATATATATATATATATCTTTCAAACTTACGCTTAAAAAAAATAATAGCCTCCACAGTAATTGGAGTTTGAAGAAAAATCACTTGAAGTCATTATGGAAGGAGCTCAAATAATGTGAATAGGTGAGATTTTCACCAAATAGCTGTGGATAGATTTTCTGAAAAATAAGTTGTTTTTTTTGGTTTGTTTTTTAATTTATTAACAAAGAACTTGTGCAAAATGAACATATCTGACCACTACTAATGCTGTTTCCTTTTGGAGAGCTAGTCACTTTGTGTAAATATAGACAACAGGGTTATTTTCAGTGAACCGGCATAAAATGTGAAGTGCAGTGTGACATCTCCGTGCTGTGTGCTTACAAATAGCCCCGTTGCATCACAGGCAATACAGTAGATCCTTCAAGATGCTTCCTTTACATTTTCCTCAGAACCCAGCAACTGAGGTTTACTGCGGCAATTTACACATTAACACGGCATCCTGAAACCATACGTAGATAACTTTGAGCTCTGGTATGACATATGTTTGATAGCGGAATTGCTTTCAACACAACAGGGAGGCAGAATTGAGTCTGCCGTTCCTGCATTCACAATTTACACACTGACTCCAGACTTTGTTACAGCTGTGTGGATTATCGGCGGGCCTGCTGTGACAACCGATTTCTTGACACTGCTCTTTACGCAGAGCAGGGACCAGGAAATAAATGTGGAAAATTTTGTCTTACAGGCTGTGAAAAACAGCGAGTGACAGAACTGAAATTACTTTGCCGTTTGCTGTAAACATTGATGACACCCATAGACGTCGACCAGATAACAAGTGCACTGTTTCTTGGAGGATGCATTTTTTTTCTCCCTCCAACTTTCACTGTAAAAATGTGCTGAAGATGTGACATTCACACATGCGACTTTCTTTTCTTCTGCGTTTAGTGAGCTTCCAAGTTTGACAATATCTGTGTGGTCAGAGCTGCCGACCGGAGCAGGCCTGGGTTCGAGTGCAGCCTACTCTGTGTGTTTAGCTGCAGCTTTGCTTTGTGCAAGTGGAGCCATTCCTGCTCCTCTCAAAGAGTGGGAACACACTGCCAGGTAATGACATTATATGTGAAAGGGATCAATAGTGGGCTAGTTCAGGGGTCAGTATCCTTTCATGTCAACAGAGCCATTTTAGGCCAAATAAATGACCAAAAATCTGTTTGGAACCACAAAACATTTCAACATTGTGATGAACGAAACAGTGCTAGTGTTAGTCTAATGTACTGAGGGCCCAGAAGCTAAATAGAGATGCACCGGAACAGAAACATATGCAGCGTCCAATACGTAGACATTAATTTTATTTTCTTCTTCCTTTTCTCTTCCGTTTTGGGATTAATATTTTATTGTATTTATTTATTTATTTATTTATTTATTTATTTATTTTTGCCTTTTTAGGTTGTTGCAATATTTAATACTTAGTTTTTCATACTTCAGACCTTACTCTTTTCTGTCAAATTTCTGAATTTTTTTATTTATTTATTTTTTTTTTTTTTTTTTTTTTAAACATTTTTCTGCCTTTTTTGCTATCAATTTTTTGACAATTTTGGCAATTATGTGGACGTTTTATGTTATTTTTTGGGGATTTCTTGTTTGGTTTTGGACATTTTATGGTTACTTTTGAAAGCTTTCTTTTCTGACTTTTTTTTTTAGTTCTCTGGCGTTTTTGGCAATATATTGGACTTTTTTTAATGTTAATTTTCTGCTTTTTCCTCTTCCTTTTTGGACAATTTTAGGTATTAAAAAAACTTTTTCATCTTCTTTTCATCTTTTTTTTTCTGACAACAATTTGGACTCTTGAATTTTTTTAAACATTTAGTTATTCATTTTTTATTCAGTTCTCTGGTGTTTTTGGCAATATATTGGACTTTTTTTTATGCTAATTTTCTGCTTTTCCTCCTCCTTTTTGGACAATTTTAGGTATTAAAAAAAAAATTTTTCATCTTCTTTTCATCTTTTTTTCTGACAACAATTTGGACTATTGAATTTTAAAAAAATATGTAGTTATTTTTTTATTCAGTTTTCTGGTGTTTTTGGCAATTTATTTGACTTTTTTTAATGCTAATTTTCTGCTTTTTCCTCTTCCTTTTTGGACAATTTTAGGTATTAAAAAAACTTTTTCATCTTCTTTTCATCTTTTTTTTTTTCTGACAACAATTTGGACTCTTGAATTTAAAAAAAATGTATTTAGTTATTCTTTTTTTTTTTTTTTAATTAAGTTCTCTGGTGTTTTTGGCAATTTAATGGACATTTTTTATACTAATTTTCTGCTTTTCTTCTTCCTTTTTGGACAATTTTAGGTATTAAAAAAAAAAACTTTTACATCTTCTTTTCATCATTTTTTTCTGACAACTTAACAATTTGGACTCTTGAATTTTTTTTAATATTGAGTTATTCATTTTTTTATTCAATCATGAATTAATGTAAATAATATTTTATCTAAAAAAAAAAAAAATGTAAAAAATATACATATTAATTTCTAATAGAGGAGAGGGACTAAAGAGCCACACGTAGCTCCAGAGTCGCAGGTTGCAGACCCCTTGGCTAGTTATTTGACTTGAATCCTCAACTCTGCATTTAAGATCAAATTAAGAAGACATTTTTATATAATAAGTGTTTCTCTGACATGCAATTTTATTACTGTGGTGTCTTGGTGTTGGTCACGAAACAGCAATTTATTCAGAATTCCCAGTAGTTTGACCTGACACATTATCATGGAAAATAATGAGAATAATCTTTGCAGATGGTGTCAGGAGGACCTGGAGTTGATCAACAGCTGGGCCTTCCAAGGCGAAATGATCATCCATGGTAATCCCTCTGGAGTTGACAACGCTGTCGGGACGTGGGGTGAGGCCTGGCATATGGTAGAGTGCTTATTTGCGGTGACACCTTCGTGCCTCCATGGACACTTTTTTTTCTTTTTTTTTTTTTAATGGAATCACTGGAGTATTCTGTGCAGCAGCAGTGTTCATTATCATCAGATGATTATCTCTTTAATGACTGATTTGTTTCTGTGCAGGAGGCATGCTGAGGTTCTTGGCCGGGAGGATAATACCACTGAGCAGGTAGTGGCACTGATTAAACTCCGCAGAGTGGGTTCATGAAATCACAGCACATATTTTTCCTCCCAAAAATTAATGTCGATGGGACTAAATTGCAGCCTCAGCAGGACACGCAAAGAACACATTTAGTTCAACCCTCTTTTTTTGTGTTTTGCTTTACTTCCAGGGTGCCATTATTAAGAATCCTCCTCACTAACACTAAAGTGCCGCGTAGCACCAAGGTACTCGTTGCCAGGGTGAAGGACAAAATTAACAAGGTACTAAATGTTTTCTACTCCCTCGTGCGTTACCTGCTGATGTTCTAATTAATATCATAGGCCTTTCCTTTGTATGGCGCATACTCCAGAGCCTCGTGTTGAGTGCTGTCATAAAATATTGAAATTAAACTCTTAACCAGTACCCCTGTGTGCCGTTGCCTTAGCGACAGCAGCAGGTGTGCACACTTTAGCCCGCATGTTGTTGTGATCAGGCGAGCACAGTTTAACCCGCTGTTTTTCATTTTTGTAATAATGAGCAATCTGTCACAACTTCTTTATAAACATGTCTGGGTTTAGTTGAAATGAATGACAATAATATTGTCCCATTTCCCATAGTTCCCTACTATTTTGACCTCTGTGCTCGACTCTGTTGATGGTATTTCCTGCACTTGCGAGAAAGTCCTCCTAGAGATGACCCGTGAACCCATCACAGGAGAGCACTACAATATTTTAGAGGTATGCTCTTTGATATTTCATTTGTTAGGATTTAGAAATGTTTTTCCCCGCATAGGAAATAATGTAAATAGAGTAGATTTGTCAAAGGTCAAATTGTTGCCATCGTAACATTTATTAAAGGGGTAGTCCCCCCCCCCAAAAAACCCCCCCAAAAAACATAACATGTTTTTGACAATAATATGAACAGCCCCACTCGTCTAAGTCATAAATATTAGGGATGGACGAGTACCGATACCAGGTATCGTATCAGGCCGATCCAGCCTTTTTTCAAGTACTCGAGTACTCGTGACGCCAACGAGTACAAGCGACCGATGCCGGAGGGGGAAGACGTTGAGTGAGTCCTCCTTGCCTATAGTTGGCGCTAGCCTGCAGCAGTATAACACCATGGCAAATCATGAGGATCACTTCCTGTTTTGACAACAATGAACCCACAATCATGTCTGTGTTTTTCACCAAAACTTCACCGGTTTGGAAATACTTCAAAATTGTGGATCCTAAACAAAAAGAGCATTTTTGTGTTTTATTTTGAGCCTTAAGATTATTGAAGGGTGACTGTGCTGTTTTTTTTGGGGTCAAAATTAAAGGGAATATATTTGTTTAAAAATATCTTTGAGTGATTTTTTTTTGTCTTTTTTTTGTTTTGTTTTGTTTTTTATCAAAACGTACTACTGGTATCGGCAGTTAGTATCGGTATCGGTGAGTACTGAGGGTCTGAGTATCGGTATCTGTCTAAAAAAAAGTGGTATCGAGCATCCCTAATAAATATGATATTCTGGTCAATATTGTGTTAGTGGAATACAGTACAAGTTAAGAAGCAAAATCCAACTGCTTTGATCCATCACAGGGGGCGGCCATTTTGCCACTTGCTGTCGACTAAAGATGACATCAATGTTGATCAGGTCTCAAGTAACAGCCAATCACATCTCAGCTTCAGAAAACAGGTGATTTGTGATTGGTCATTCCTTGAGTAACATTGATGTCATCTTTGACAGCAAGTGGCAAAATGGCCGCCCTGTGAGATGGATAAAAATGACTGGATTTTGCTGAATAACTAATTCCACAAATGTAATATTAATCAGTATGTCATGTTTAGACTAGTGAGGTCACATAACATTATTGTTAAGAAATGTTTAAGGTTGACTTCCACTTTAAATGTGTTATAGTGCAGATAGATTGCATATGTATGAAATTCATAATATTCAAATGTAATGTCATTATAAGTTCATTAATTGAAGCATCTCCATCGCTACCACCTGATCAGAAGTGTCAGCTTTCCTTTTTATCATTGCACATGCAGGAGCTCATTGATATCAACCAGCATCATTTGAATGTCATGGGGGTGGGACATCCTGCCCTGGATACCTTGTGTCGGGTCACGCTGGCTAGGGGTCTCCACAGCAAGCTAACAGGCGCAGGGGGAGGGGGCTGTGGCATCACTCTTCTGAGACCAGGTAGGTCATTTTTAGCTACCATTTATTTCATGTCAGAAGACTAGTAAAACAAAAACAATGAAATCATCTATTCATTATTATTATCCTATTGTGGATGAGCATGGGCTGGAATGTAGATAAACACGTCAACATTTTTATGTCCTATCTCAGTATCTCCAATCATGACTTGCCATTTATTTGTAGAAACAGACTCCGCTGTAGTCCAGTCTACGATTCAGGACTTGAAAGACTGCGATTTTGACTGCTGGGAAACAAGCATTGGCGGGCCTGGCGTCCAAGTACATTTGCCACTCTCTGTAAAGGAGGATATTTTAGGAATCTTAAACCGTTACTGAGACACGTGGCCATGGATGTGGAAGTCATTATATTAGACATTCAACAAGACTTGAGGTATGCTCAACCGCAACCATTTTCACACTGAACAGAAATGGACTGATAATTGTATGTAGTACACTTTGTCCGCTAGATGGCGATAGAGTTCCATAAATTCTCCTTAATGGAGAGTCCCTTACTAATTGTTTGCTGAAGTGCAGCACTGCGCTCTTTTTGATTGTACTGTACAGTACCAAAATGGTCATGATCATGAGTTGAGTTGTACATTTTTAATTTCCGCTAAAGCATGTTTTAAAACCTGACATTTTATGCACTTTGTGTGCAACTTGTACTTTTCTGTCTTTTATCTCTCCGCCTGAAAAGCATCACATATTACGCTGCAAAAGCACATACAGAAATGGATCTGTTTGGAATATTCCCCATTTGGAAAAAGGTCATTCTGGGATTAACAAATTTTTGAATTTCCATTTCTCCCCCCCACTCCTTAAATGTCATGAAGATGAAGTGGTGCGGCGTATGCGAATAAACGACATATGTCACCCTCCCTTTCTTTTTGCCCGGCGCCCCCTCTGTCCCCTTGGATTGTGTCATCTTTATGTTCAGCGAACATCACCGCCCCCCCAATCTTCCACACCCCCCCTTGGCGGTACACTACACAGTTGCCCCTAACCCCTGCTGGAATTTAATTACCACTGCGCTTTTCAATTGAACCGGCATCGACAAGAGGGAGGGGCGCAAGAGCGAGACAACAGAGCCCGTTTCATTTGAAGCGCCTCTCTCTGCTCTTTCATTCTCACTCTATTTTTTTTCCTCCTGTGAGCCACAGATGTTTCTTCATATATATATATATATATATATATATATATATCTCTCAATGTCAACGCCCGCTTCTTTCTACTCTGATGAAAAGAATATAAGGAGGCTGTAAGATTATTTCAGATAACACAGGAAGTGGAGCAAAGGGGGTCAAAGATACACAGAAAATGTCTAAGTTGGAGGGATTTGATTTAAAAAAAAAAAAAAAAAAAAAAGTGGGGTCCCAGGAGTGATTTAAAGAGCAGGGAAAGGCAGGCTGTCCAATGTTAAGTGCAGTTTTGTGCGGATGGATCCGAACCGAGGATGTTGAATTCATTTTAATCTGAATGTTCTGAGTGGTCATGCTCACCAGGGGCGCTTTCCCTCAGGACCCCCAGTAGGCGGCTGGAGAGCTTGTCAGGAGCCATTAAAGTCTGAATACACAACTGGAGCTGACTGACAACATGTCATGTCGCTGATGGCCGCCGGTTTTACTAACAGGGGCTTCGGTGACTTCCTGCACAGTGGACTCACAATATATTGTCAGCTTGTATTATTCAAGACTCCAGTTTAATGTTACACATTTACAGTAACTGTGCCAGACTGGGACATCGAAATGAGCTCAGCAAGGACCCGTTTTCCCCAGCGCTCATAGAGACAAGAAACATCAACATCATGATGTTGTTGTGCATGATCTTCCCGGGGGTGTTTACCCTTTCGATGTGCGGGGTGGGAGCTTTTAGCACACTGCCAAGGAACTGAGTGCATTGAGTTTAAGGGGTCAATTATGTTTTGTCCTTATGGTTCTGCCCCTCGTAAAAAACAATAATAATAAAATAAAAAATAAAAAAAACATACAATCTACATAATCAGCTTTGCCATCCCACTATCTGGGATTGCATATACATACATTTGGAATGTGTGACCTTTCAAACCACAACAATCATTTCCCTGTAACCTTAGCCTGTCTATCAGCTGTAAATAATGGCAGTCGTGTTTAAAGGATCTGTTGGCCATTAAAACAGGAATTCACGACAAAAATTACTGTAAATTCCTGTGTTAATATGCATTTTTTTTTTTTTAAGGAAAAAAAGATCCAAACTTGTCACCAGTATTGTACAATGGTTGATTAAAAATGAATGAATACATTTTTTTTTAAATCACTTGTTATAGACATTTAACAGTAGCTAGAGGTTGTAAAGAAAACAAAGGCGTACTTAGATTCCAACATATTTAATGTCTCATGTTTTTGTAGTATAAAATTTCTATAATATAATAAGTGGTCTGGCGCTATTGCAGACATTTAATTTCCTGTCTCTGTCTCTGAATAAGCTTAGTTGCCTACATGACAAAACCAAATGCATATTCTGTGCATCTATCTGATAATAAAGGATACCAGGAAATCGGGTGACTGTATTATAGCAGGAAAAATGCTTTTTAATGGTGATTTGGGGGTACTAATCATGGGAAATTAATGTAAGCATAGCAAAAAACACAACCTAAGAGATAGTCAATCATTTTTGGATCCCTGTTGACTTATACAAAAAAATAAAATAAAAGGCAAAATCAATGCTACTTTTCACACTGAAAAAGAAAAAAGAAAAACAAGTTTGTCCATTTTCTGTACTTCATGCTTGGTTAGGGGCACAACATGAGACTATAGCAGCTGACCTGGGGGAGACAGTAAGTGAATTATGTTTGGTAAAAATAGATTTTCTGCAAGTCATTTACAAAAATGCTTCCAGCAACATAACATAGCATTAGCATAGCATTATTGTATTTCTCTACTAGGACGTACGTGTGACCCCTTCCAATCCACATTTTTCTTCTAAGGTTCCAAACATTTGATTGGTTGTATGTTACTCTGTCCCTCCAGACTGTATTTGTTGTAAACATCTGCAACCCTTAACACACTTTGACTTCCAGTCGCCATTCCTTTTTTTTTTTTTTTTTTTTCTCCATCACAGAATTGTATCATGTCGTTGTATTGATCCAGTAATTGATTCTGTGAAGCAGGTACCTGCAACACACTGTCATCGTTCAGCGCCACTAGCGCACTTGTTTAATTGTAGACAAAAGCACCTTTCAGTCGTGTTGCCTTTGAAAAGACTCATTGATTTTTTTATAGCACCCTTCATCCTTGCTCTGACTCATTGTAGGGAAAAGCCCTTGTGTCGTAGCAGGCTTGAATGTACGACTAATAAATATGTCACCACTTCAACTATAATTAATATTTTTTGCTTGGAATTAGTCTAAAGCCGTAGGGGGAAAAAAATACATACGCTTCAGTTTTTAAAGAGATATTTACTTATTTTGCCATTTTTGGCAGTCAAACATTAATATTTTGCCTATAATAAATGATATATTTTCATTATTTTTCATGTACAATTAGTACCTTTAAAAACACATTTTGCAACTTGCTGTTGACTGAAAATGATATCACAAGGGCTCAGGTAACCAATCACAGCTCACCCGTTTTCTCAGTTTGGTCATGTGACATTCACAAGCTGAGCTGTGATTGGTTACCTGAGCCCTTATGATGTCATTTTCAGTCGACAGCAAGTTGCAAAATGTGTTTTTAAAGGTACTAATTGTACATGAAAAATAATGAAAATATCAAATTTACTATAGGCAAAATATTAATTTTTGACTGCCAAAAATGGATAAATAAGTAATTTATGTGATGTTTTATCCAATTATTTTGCTCTTCAAAGTTGGTGTATATTCATCCATCCATTGTTGTACGCATTTTACTATATTCTAGTTTATGCAAGTAATTACAACTCTTGTGACAGAAATGCATTCCCCCCCACCCCCCCCTGGTTGCATTTAATAACGTGAAAGCTGTAATCCTCACATAATCTATTCCTATAAAGAAACAAAACAGCTTTTCACAATTTTTTTTTTTGATGTAGGCTTCAAATTGCGGGTGAGGAAAACATATATTCCGCACACTTAAAATCTATGGAACAAAAATATCCGAAATGAAATTTGATTTGCATTAATTTGAGAAGCAGCTTAACATTCACATTTGCTTTGAATCATTTCACTGGGATTGCAGCCAATACATTGAATTTTTATTTATTTTTTTTAGCCATTAAAGGCTCAGGAAGGAGGAAGATGATCCCAAAAATGTTATCACATGACAGCGTGTGATTGATGGGCTGTTCAAACGTCAGCCTGATGTACTTAACGCCACTGCTTTTAGGTTGATATATCATGGCACAAATGGATTTACTAAACGGTTCGAAACAAATATTCCCATCTCCAGTTATTTGCGGTCGCGTTGAAATGGATGCTCTCGCTTGTCTGTCTCTCTTTTCTGCATCTTTCTTCCCTCGCTCGACGCCACTTCGTCGGTAGACCTCTTGCAGTCGCGTAATTACAATAGGACAGGTAGGAGTGTTCATATTTCAGCTGCTGCATGTAGGATAACATCTAATAATCCAAAAAGCGTTGCAAAACCGCTATCTCGTCGCTCATGCATTATGAATGAGGCGCTGATTGCTTTCTTGCATAGATTAGCAATCATTTCACAGAAAAATGTTTCATAAAACGTGCGCTCGGAGGGTTGTGTCTTTTTTTCCGAGGAGTTGAGGTGAGGCGTCCCACTTCTTTGTGCGAGATAACTCAGATCAGGTAATAGCGCTTCTCACCCTTGGCCCACTGCTCCTTTTTCTTCGCCCATTAATTTCCCTCTGCACATCATCACATGGGTGATAAGTGTGATTTTTAGCCCACTTTGCAACTGATTGCTCACTTAGTAAATGCATTCAGCAGCTGCAGTGTTATTGTGCGTTGCGCTAAAGGGTGTGCTTTGGCGCCAAAGTAAACATATGCATGCTCCAGAAGTGCCTTGACATGCTCTCAATATGACTTGAACAGAGCTCTCAGCTTGTATTGCAACAGCATATTTTCAAGAAATGACATTGTCAACATTTTATTCGGTTGGATTGAGTCTTCGATATGATTTTCTGGCAAAATCTAACTTCATCACTACAGAACACGCAAAGACAGGTAAGCTATACTGAAGACTGATTTGGAACCATTCAAAACAATGTAAATGATTGTGAACGTGATAGTACAGCTAAGTAATGTAAGTACAGTTGTTTGTTGATGCTGCATGGGAATAGTGAGTAGCTCATGTGAGAATAATACTCCTACTACCGAGGAGGGCCATATTTTGTATTTTGATTTCCAAAAAAAGAGGACACTCAGCCTGACCTCGAGATACATAAATGGTATTCAAAGTTTATAAAAGGTTCCATACATTTAATGAATCCTCAGTACTGGTAGAAAAAAAAAATCCCTTTTGACTTGACAAACTAATAATAATAATAATAATAATAATAAAAAATGACACAATGTTCTAAGGACAACCTTTTTTGCTCCCACGAGCGACCTTTTTTTTTTTTTTTTTTTTTTTTTTTTTTTTTAATAGTGTGGGAAGGGATTGAACCCATGTTGTAACCGTGCCTCTGGTCTGGGAGGGCAGAGTGCTACCAGTGAGCAAAAGTTCTAGACTGCCAATACAGCCCAGGACCGTATTTGAATGCTCAGGAAGAGAAGTACACTGTATGTATGAAGATGACCTATTTTTTTTCTTTTAAAAATATATTTTTTTTTTATATATAACAAAAACACACCAAAACTGTCAACATTTTAGTCTAGACAATCATTTTAACCTTGTATATTTTTTTTCATCAGCAGATAATGTTGAACATTTCATCTCTATAACTATTTCACATTAAAAAAAAAATTTCTCATCTTTTTGATGAAAAACAACTTCACACACAATTACAATGGCTATTATGCTCTATGCTAGTTAGCCAGTTAGCAGTCGGATTAACATTATTGTTGGAATGTTATAGCCGTTGGATTACGTTACTATATATATATATATATATATATATATATATATATATATATATATATATATATATATATATATATATTTATTTATTTATTTTATTTTTTTCAACCTGTTCAAGAAAGTAAAAAAAAACCCTGCCAGAGTTTGGCTTTAGCCACAGGTGCTTCCCGTAATGACCTCGTTTACCTGCCGGTTGAGTACAAGCACCTGTAGCGAAAGCCAAACTGTTGCAGGGTTTTTACTTTCTGGACCTGGATTTCCCATCTCTGGTAATTACTTGCAAAATTAAAAATAGGGGGAAAATGACCCCAATATTTTGACATGAACAAATATTATGAATGTCATACAAAACATTTATTAAATGCTTTACTTTAATGTAGTTGTGTTTATTGGTCAATCAGTTTGTGCTACCTTTAACGCAGCCGTCCGCTGTCAAGTTTAAGATAATCCGTGGTCAAAATTATTAGCGTGATTAATCTGCGTTAATACATGATTAGTGTGATTAATAATTTGTGATTAGTTAATTAGTTAACGCTTTAACTTTGACAGCCCTAGTCTGAATTTGATTGTTTAATTCACAGTGTTTTGACTGTCATGACTCGAGTCATGCAGGAGTAATGTTTGGTTCTTGTCTCATGTCTGGGGTCACGCCTGGGTTAAGTTTGAGTAGAGTTCATGACCGTGCGCCAGAGTTCACGACCCGTTAGGTGTCTGTTTTGGTATTGATATAACAGCATCCAGTTTCAACTACTTTTAGGCTATATGATGTCTTGTCTATATGATGTCAAGGATCTTTTATGCTATATGATGTTTGTTGATGTCAGGAACTATCTGTAATTACGGAGTCAACAGCCAATCAGAGAATTCCATGTCAGTACTAGTACATGTCTAGCCACAACCAATTAGATTGATTGACTGTCTATTTAAGGGTCTGAGAATTGTGTGTGTTTTGCCAGATTATTGCTCAACTGTTCCTGTGTACAGCTCTCTTAGTTTCTGCCTTTCAATGTGAATAAATAGACAAAGACTTATTTGTGTCTCCGTTTGGGATCCCACCTCTCAGCACACAACAGTTTTGCGACAAGCTTGAAACTTGCTTGTGACACATGGACCCGTGCCAAATTGTACCAGCTGTTTGAATTTTGAAATATCACTCAATTGATGACGGGGCGAGAGTGTGAAATCCCAAGTGGGCTCTTCCAATCTTCAGTCAGGAAATACACAGCCTCCGTTTCAGACCTGACTAACAAAGACAACTTTTCGCACATAGAAACTTCACCAGCGCGTTGGATGCTTTGATGTGTTGAAGCTTTCGATCTTGTCGGCCGGATTAGGTCTAGAGAAGAGCACGTATTTGCGCAAATGTCTACGTCATGTCTCCCTTGGTAACCCCTGGCCTCTGCCCCTTCCCCAGATGGGCGGCCTCTCAGCCGAAGCCCTCTGGAGGTTGCTGCCCTCTGCCTGACAGCTTGTCACCAAGCCATGGTGGAGATTTTTTTTTTCCTCCTGCAGGAGATGGTGTCTGATTGGGAGCAGTGTGTGAATAGCCCTGTCACACCCGATAAGGCAGCAAGACGACCTGTGACGGGGACATATGGCATGTTTGACAGGGAGAGAGGGCACGAATCGCATTGAATGATAAAATGCTGTTGTTTTTTTTCCCCCCTTTGGCAATGTCACGCTTTCAGGCAAGCGTGGGGACCGTCGTTCACTCAAGCGGCTGACTCCAGCCTCCTTGTGACATCTCCTTCAAGGTTTTGGCTTTCTCTAGCCAGTTCTGACATGGCTAGACTTCAGTTCACAGCTGCTCTGTTAGCTTGTCGACGAAGAGGGCATAATTGGATATCAGTTTAGTTTAGTGATGTAGACCGGGAAATTCAAGAGCCTGCTGGTCGGAGTTCTCTCGTCCCGGTCTGTCACATGCCTACTGATTAATATCCACACAGGCTCATCAAGATGACTCTAATTGATAGCTTCCGCCTCCTCCTGACCATGGTTTATTTAAAGGGTCATGCTGACAGAAGAAAAGGAGAGGAAAGAGGCGGCTGACAAGATTGAAAAGGCGTTGGGGGAATCATGCAGTTTAACTGCACACCTCTCATCCTTCCTGTCAGCCGGTCCTGACTTGCGGGGTTGCAGTTTCAACTCCCATCCTGTCAAATGTCACTTTGTCTACTTGGGGCTGTGACAGGCAGTCCAGGTGTCACACTCAGGCTTCAGTGCGCCATCAGTCACCTCTGCTCTGCTCCCCATAGGATCACAGTCCAATACTTTTCTCTCAAACCCAGCGTATTCGGCTCCCTTGGGACTCCCGCTGTGGAGTTAATTCTCTGTCCACTGGGCCAGAACTTTGTCCCCCTTTATTTGAGATACAGTGTAGCCTCCAAAGTTGACCACATTGTTACGTGAAGCTAACAGTTCTCAAAGACATCAATTGCAGTGTAGGCTGTGTAATATAAAGGGATTTTTAATACCCCACTATTGCATTTTCCATTAAAATTGCATGAAATTAACTCATTCACTCCCAACCATTTCCACTGAAGCAATCCCCTTCCCTCTTGGCTGTTTTCCTGGATTTTTGACTGATTTTGCAAGGTCCACAGAATATTGTGGTCTATTGCTATAAAAACATGGAACATACCAAAAGAAAGATTTAGAGTCTTTTCTTTCATCAGGGAAAAAAGTATGTTTCTATCTGTTTGCGTTTTGCAGCAATCAGCATTAGAATACAGCGAAGTTCGATCATTATTCATAAATCTGCTTAGAATTGTGGGGAAATCAGCTTGTTTTAACGTGGCCCTGGATGATCTCTTGTACTCTGCCGCCACCTGCTGGCCATTTTTGCAATAACTACCATTGCTTCAACTGTTCTCTGTAGTAGAGAGGCTCCATCAAAGCCTTCTGTTTGATCTAGCATAAAAACCGTATAAATACGTCTTTGGGACACTTAAAACATTTAAAATAGAATGTATTTATACTTTTTTGGGAGCAAATGAGTTTATGGCAATTTTCTATTCTTCTAATTTTGAAATGCTTTCTCCTGATCATGTACCAATACCTTAAAATAAATATACCTTGAAATATTTCTACATTTCGATATTGTGTTGCTATGAAGTGCCACCCATGTGTGTACTTTGCGCTACTTACACACTGTTCCAATACTTCAGTCTCAAAACAGTTTAAAAAATAACCGAATTTGGGTCAAAATTGGTCAATTACGCTGGTCAATTTGACCCATTTTTTGAGTTGCTCTGCACAACAACAACAACAACAACAACAACAAAAGGTTGTTTTGTATGAAACATCCCCAAAAATTGGGTCGGTTAACATTAATGCATGAATAAAATTGGGTTGTTTCATACAAAAAAAAAAAAAAACTTGGAGAATACTTTGAACAAATTGACCTAAGTAGTGGACCAGTCCATTATTGACCCGACCTGGGTTATTTCTAGCACAGTTGTTTTTAGAATTAGGTCAAAAATAATGTGTCCGAAAGAAAAAAATAATAATAAAACA
This sequence comes from Festucalex cinctus, assembly GCF_051991245.1. NCBI lineage: Eukaryota > Metazoa > Chordata > Actinopteri > Syngnathiformes > Syngnathidae > Festucalex > Festucalex cinctus. The sequence continues at coordinate 6,300,294 of NC_135415.1, forward strand.
AACAAAACAAAACAAAAATAACCCAATTTGGATAAGACACCCCAACAAATATATAAATATATGAATAAATGAATGAATTAAATAAATGAATAAATAAATACATAAAAAGGGCCAATCCACTACTCTGGTCAGTTTGACCAATTTTTTGAGTTGCTTTGCAGTAAAAAAACAAACAAACTGAGTCTACTTTTGACAAATTGACCCAAGTAGTGGGTTGGACCATTATTAACCCAAATTGGGGTTAAAAAATAATACCAGTAATAATTTGGAGGAAAAAAATGGAATGATCCACTATTTGGGTCAATTTGACCCAACTTTGTGTTGTTTTGTACAACCCACAAAAAAGGGGGCATTTTGGGTTGTTTTGTACAAAACAACAACATTTTTGGGGGGTTGTTTACTTATATCACATACCGAGAACTTGAAGAAAACTGAGTCAAATTGACCTAAGTAGTGGATTGGCCAATTTTTAACCCAGATTGGTTTTTGGACCCAACTGTTTTTAGAGTGTTCACTTTGCCATTAATATCAATCATTCAATCAACCTTATTTATATAGCACCTTTCATACATTTAAAATGCAACTCAAAGTGCTGGACATCCATAATACAATAAAATAAAAGAAAGAAAAAATGCTAAAAATTTAATAACGACCAAATAAAAACATTTAAACACTAAAAGAAAACAGTTAAACACGATAGAAAAAATAAATAAATAAAAACAAAGCTACAAGACAATATAGATTAAAATAGTTAAATAAATAAAAGGGGATAAAATAAATATATATATATATATATATATATATATATATATATATATATATATATATATATATATATATAAAAAGATCAATCAAATGCCAAACTAAAAAAGTAAGTCTTAAGCCTCCTCTTAAAAACATAAATATTCTTTGCAGACCTGATGCTCTCCGGCAGGCCATTCCAAAGGTGAGGACCATAGTGGCTAAAGGCAGCTTCACCATGTGTGTTGGTCCTCACCTTTGGAATTAGTTAAAAGGCCACTGCCAGAAGACCTCAGAAGCCGCGAGGGGTAATAGGGTAAAAGCAAGTCAGATAAATAAGATGGGCCAAGACCGTTAAGACATTTAAAAACTAATAAAAGCACATTAAAATCAATCCTGAAACGCACGGGGAGCCAATGCAGCGATTTTAAAACTGGTGTAATGTTCTCCCGCCCTCCGGTCCCCGTCAGCACACGTGCAGCTGAGTTCTGAAGGAGCTGTAGGACTGAAATATTCTTTTTGGGAAGACCAGAGAGCAGGGAATTACAATAATCTAAACGACAAGAAATAAAAGCATGCATCAGCACCTCCGTGTTGGCCTGTGAGAGAAACGGGCGGACTCTGGCAATATTCTTAAGATGGTAAAAACCGATCTTGGCTACATTTTTAATATGAGGATTAAAAGTAAGCTCAGAGTCAAAAATGACGCCCAAATTCTTTACACATTGCGTGGGTTTAAAATCTTGTAGTTTAGGTAAAAGTTTCTCTCTCTGATCTTCAAGACCGATGACTAAAACCTCTGTTTTGTCCTGGTTGAGCTGCAGGAAATTTTCTGCCATCCATGACTTAATGTCTAAAATACAATTTAAAAGGGTATCAATAGGCCCCATGTCATCAGGTGACACGGCGATATACAGGTGTGTATCGTCAGCGTAACTGTGGAAGTTGACGCCCAAGGGGAAGCATATAAAGATTAAAAAGTAATGGGCCTAAGATTGAGCCTTGGGGAACCCCACATTTAATTTCATGGGTTCCAGAGGAACATGTATCCATACTTACAAAGAAATATCGGTGTGTGAGATAGGAATAAAACCAGTTAAAAACTGTACCAGAGATGCCCACCAGGCTTCTAAGTCTGTTTCATAAAATGTGGTGATCTACTGTATCAAAGGCAGCACTTAAATCCAGTAGCACCAAGACTGTAAGCTTTTTCATGTCTTCATTACACCTGATATCATTTAAAATCTTTAAAAGGGCAGTCTCGGTACTGTGGTTCATCCTAAAACCAGACTGATATTTCTCTAAAATATTATTTGTATCTAAAAATGAATTTAATTGAATAAAAACAATTTTTTCTAAAATCTTACTTAAAAAGGGTAAGTTGGATATAGGTCGATAACTATTAAAACTGCTGGGGTCCAAATTGCTTTTCTTCAGAAGGGGCTTCAGGAAAGACACCCGTCTGAAGAGAGCAATTGACTATATTTAAAATCTGTTCCTCAAAAAATCCATAAAATGTCTTAAAAAGTGATGTGGGAATCGGATCTAAAATGCAGGTTGTTGGGTTGACCTGGGAGAAAACTCGACCAAGTGGAATCATGTAATAATGCTTGAACAGTATACTGTCCCATCACACTGCTTATATTTATTTAGAATACTAAAAGCGCAGCCGGCCTTGCAGCATGTGATGACCTCAGTGTGAGCTCATCATGCTGCACAGACGAGAGGCGGTCATTAGCGCTCACGCGCGCTCTCACTGCGTGTTGACTGTTTCGAAATCAGCTGGTAGGGTCCTTGTTCTGTAGGGGAAATTTTTTCAAGAAGCCATTTGGTGGATTTAGGCCTGTTGAGATGATATTTATAGGAAAAGCTGGCTCTCCAACAACATTCATAAATATGCAATCGAGCCTTGTTAAACAGCAGAACTACAAAAGTGGCCGTGATTGCACTTAAACGAATGTTGCTGTGGCGGTAATTTGACCAAATTGTAAAGACCATCAAGTCTTTCATTACTTGAGAAAATATGTGACCATTTTAACAAAAACAAGACCGAATAGACGTGAACTCACAAATATAGTTAAAACTGAAGTAAAAGGTGTTTTATTATTATTATTGTTTTATGGGCCATTGCGTTATCATGAATACCAAATATCTGTTGGAATAATCAGAAGTTTTCTCTCTATTCATGTTCAGGGCGAGCAAAAACATTTCACCTTGTAAGTAAACATATTGCAGTTTTATTACAATGTTTAAATGGTAAATACACAGTATTGAAATTGATGTCAATTTTTAACCCAAAAAGAAATTCCTGAGAACATTTAAGGTATGACATGACATCCACTTCTAGAAATCTGATATAAATGACCCTCAGATGTCAAACACAACCCAGCACAGCAGGCCTTAGGTTTGTTTGTATTTTGAATTTATTATCCCCAGAAGAAATAATGTGTAAAGAAATATAATAAGCTGTTTCCGGAACATATACCATTGTTTTATTTATTTATTTATTTATTTATTATTTACGTATATTTACGTTAAGTAACAGTTTACTTCATTGTAGATGCAAAAAAGTAGTTGTACCGGTTGTTACTAAAGAGGATTGGGGCCAGTGGAGGGGGAAAAAAAAAAAAAAAGGTTGGCAGGATTCTCACATTATTCTCAGAATTCTTGCTTTAAAGTCAGAATTCCTAATTTAAAGTGCAAATTCTGACTTTATTCTCAGAATTGTGACTTCGGTGTGAGAATTCTGAAAATAAGTACAGAATTTGCACTTTAAATTGGGAATTCTGGCAATTTTCTTGTGAAAAATTAAGCAGCTATTCTGTGAAATAGTTAATTTCAACTCTTCCCTAAAAAATTGTCAATAACTGTTGAGCGATTATGATTTTTATAGCACTGTTTATGACTTTTTTTCCCTTAAGTACAGCATTGGCCATTTTGGGCAGTCACGTACTCATCGTGCGTAAAATCCACATTGAATGACATGGCCGCCAGTGACAACAAAGACACTGACGAGGAATTCTTGTATCCCACGGTGGACATCAAAGTTAGAATTACGCCCTATAGTAAAGAACTTCTTCAAAAGCAGTACAGCCATGGAGGGCTCGCCAAAAATTTGTGTCCAGCCAAAAGCCGGATGAAACTGGTTGACTAATTCAAAGTGAATCAAAGTTGGGGAGCGTCTACAAGTTACATGTTACAGATGCTAAAATTACCAGTCAAGTGTTAACTCTTGAAATGTAATTTGTGGACGCTCCCTAACCTGGACGGTAAACATCCGGATCACTTTTACTCTGCTAGGCCAGCTACATGTTGTGTGCTAAGCACGCTTTAGCCCACATTAGGAGAGGCCATCCCCCACTATCCCACCCTCATACGGAATGACATAAAAGCTGATGTGCTGAGGATTTTACTCTGATCAGAATTGGCGCAGTAATTGGGATAGAAGACGGCCTTTCCCTTGCCCATTACGTCAGCAAACTCCCATTTAAATGAGCGAAGGAGGCTTTCGTTTATGCACGGGATACATCATCAGAATCACATGACCAGGATAATGGCGTTCACCAGGGTATGTTCTTATTTTGATACTTCATCGGTTTAAAAGAAATTTTAGGGAATAAGATGCCAGAGATATTTGCATTTGTATTCTTTATACACAATGCCGAATCCAATACAGTGGTACCTCTACTTATGAACGTCCCTTCAGACGAACTTTTCAAGTTACGAAACTCCTCAACAGGAAAATATTGCCTCTTGTTACGAAAGAGGTTTCAGGATACGAAAGGTAAAAATAGTTTGGGCTGCTCCTCGCAGTTCCCAGAATTTACTGAACGCAACATACTTACTGCTGCTCTGCCATTGGCTATTGCTGGCATCTTCCTGGCATCCCATTGGCTAAGAGGGACCTCTACCGTATGTGTCCATAATAGATATGTGTCTATGTAGGGCCATGAGGTGTTTAGATAGTTTTACGTAAATGTATTAACTAGCGGCCGCCGCATTTGTGCAAATGAATCAAAACGGTGATTGATAAAGGCTACGTTGCACAGTAAGTTTTTAATTGCGACAAGACGGGCCTTCGCCGTACCTGAAGTTTCCATCAAGTTTTGGAATTTATTGAAAAGAATCACCCAGAAAAAGTGTTCACCATTCGGGCAATTGCTCACTATTTTCGAAGGATTGAGAGAAAAAAAAAAGAAAAAAAAAAGCAAACACCCTTGGATCAGTTCTTTACAAAACACCAGGCAAAAAACACTTCTGAGAAAGAACATGAACCAAAGAGGGCAAAAAACGATGAGGACAGCAGTTAAAAAGGTAAATGACCATCATTTTTATTCTTTACTCTATTCTTTATTTTTTACATTATGCACAACTCTCATTTATTGTGCAATAATCTAATTGGAACATGTATTTGATGCATTTTTACGCGTTATAAAACATTTATGTCTGAATTTTGGCAGGCTTGGAACGGATTACAGCATTTACATGGAAAATGTGTCTCTCCTTACAAACTTTTCTAGTTAAGAACTTTCTTCCAGAACCAATTAATTTCATAAATAGAGGTACCACTGTACTGGAAAATAAGTTAGAAATCTTGTATCGCTTGTGAAAGTGAGAATTCTGAGATTAAAGTGAGAATCCTGCCAACCTTTTTTCCTTTTACACTGGCGCTAATCCTCTTTTGTTTTACTGTAATCAAAACAAACGTTTAATCATCACCATGATTAATCATGACTATATGGATTCATTGATTGCTTGGAATAAACTGAATAAACTACTCATTAACCTTAGAGTAACTAAAGCAACATGGAGTAAGTACACTTCTTTATAGCCGAGTTTAGAGTAACGTTTACTATTTTGTGGCCAAAAGAACAACAACATGACGTGATCACACAAAAATGCTCCTTTCCATCGAATCTCTCTTGAAATGCCAAACTGTTCCACTTCCAGGATTCCATTGTATTTTAGACCCTCCGGATATAGATTTTCACCATTTTGATCTTTTCCACTTGGTTGGAAAGAACAAAAAGAACAAGCAGTGTGAGAATGAACACTGAAGTATTTATTCTCATGTGTAGTCACGAGCGCACAAGTGCTGATGAGCGTGGTCAGGGTCACAACACTCAACTCTCCAAAGGACAACCAGTGCTTGTAATCACATAATATTATGGACGATCTTTCATTCAAGTGGTGCTGACATTCAGCAAATGGATTTCATGGGCGGTATAGCTCTAAGGGTTTTATTCTCGCTGTTGTCTATAATGTCAGAGTTTAAAACGTATAGATAGTATTCACTGACGTCACGGGATGACGTAATCTTGCGAGCCAACGCCATCTGTTAGGTCAGCTTTCACAGCTCCATAGTTGAGCTTCCATTGTGTTTACACCGAATGTTACTTTCCGTCATTGATATTGTCACCCTCGGTCTCCTCTAACGTTACTGCAATGAAGACGTATGCGGAAGGTTTAAACAGTCATTGGACCGATACAACTTCAAACTTCGTCTGATTGATGGACTCGATTCCTACGAAGCGAAGGAGGACCTCTATTGGAGACTTGCCGAATATCACGTATCCCGATATCGTGAATTATTTAGTGAACAGTGTGAGTGCTTTCACGTTACAAGACGTGAAGGCTTACAAGTCACTGGAGTACTACAACTATTTCGTGGGCGGATGGGTGAAAGAGTTCCAACATCTTTCCTTCGGTGATCGAATTCTCATCATTGCTAATGCTAAGGTAAGTCCGACATCATGCTATATCAACACTATAACTAGTATTGTTGAAATACGGCTATGTGCATGGCTTCATCAAAACGTGACTTGTGTATAATGTCAGTAATTGATTTAAATCTAGTGAATGCAATACTACTACCACAAAAGCATATAGACCCCACCATGTTTTTAGCACGTAGCCTATTGTTTACCAATTGTTTACTAATACTACTACTTTACCAATACATTCGAACGACTTCAATACTATTAACTCATTTGCTCCAAATAACGTGTAAATACGTTTTTTTAATGTTTTAAGTGTCCCAAAGACGTATTTATACGTTCTTTTTTTATTTATTATTATTATTATTATTATATTTTTTTTATTTTTTATTTTAATGCTAGAGCATACAGAAGGCTTTGATGCAGCCTCTCAACTGCAAAGAACGGTTGCAGAAATGGTAGTTATTACACAAACGGCCAGCAGGTGATCAACCAGGGCCATCTAAAAAAAAAAGCTAAATTACTTAATTTTAAATAGATTTGTGAAAACTGATGAAACTTAGCTCTCTTCTAATGCTAATTGCTGCAAAACGGAAACCGATAGAAACATACTTTTTTGTCCTGATGAAAGAAGAGACTTTAATCTTTAATCTTCTTTCTTTTGGTAGGTTCCATGCTTTTATAGCCAAAGAACACAATATTCTGTGGGCCTTGCAAAATCAGTCAAAACCCAGTAAAACAGCCGGGAGCGAACGGGATTGCTTCTGTGAAAATGGCTGGGAGTGAATGAGTTAATAAGCGAGAATGAGCTATTAATGTCGTTGGTAAAGACTTTGCAATAGGTCGCTTGCACATCGTAATGCATCATGGGAGTTTTTTCTTCGGGCGCCATATTGGGTGTCCGCCGGTTCACAAGGTACACTCGTGAGTTACACGGTAGAGCTTATCAACCTGATGTCATTTACGCAGTATTTTCACGATTTACCCGAAGATCAAAAACAACGATACAGGCAGAAGGTGTCTCTGTGTGGTGGGATTGATCCTAATTACGTCCTGACCAAGGGTGATTTTTTTTTTGACGGAGAAAGCTTGCTGGCCAAATGTGACTTCTCTGGACATTTTTCACTACCTCGTGTTGACAACATGCCCCATAACACCCCAACAAATCCCTGGAGGCTTACAATTATTTTGTAAGCGGGTGGATACAGAGTGTAAACTTTAACATCGCATCAGAAGAAACTGTTGCTGTTGCACGTAAGTAAACCACATGGTGTTGGTAATTCTGCACACAAAAATGTTGATTTGTTCTCAGGCTTCCTGTTATCATTGTGTTTACATGCACAGCTGGGTTTACCTGATGTGGTTTTTCTAATCATTTTATAACAGGCAAATATGGCAGAGCGTATAAGAATAAAAAGTAACTATGCACAGCCTCCCCGTGGCTTAATTAAATTTAATGCTACCCTTTCACTAGTTACATGTTACTTAATCAACTTATTCTAAATGGTTAAGGTTAACCACTCTCAGAGGACGTATTTTTAGTTTCAGTTTCCAGTACAATAAAACGTGTTCATGGTAACTACTGAGCATACTGACAGCTTTTCTTATGATCTCACGGTTAAGGAGGCTGTCACAACACCCAATTTCTGTCTGGTGCCGGATGGCAACAATTCCCATCACTTGTCACGACAACACCAATATTATTACCAGGTATGTATGGCTTTACTTTTTGTAGTTTCTTATTTAATTCTATGTTTCATATTTTCATTACAATGTTTGTAATATTTTCAGATTCAGGCACAGATGAGTTTAACTGGACGGGACTTCTGCGACTTTGTGGTGTGGACAAAGTGTGATTGAGCGAGTCCACCCAGATCGCTCGTTTTGGCCAGTTGGAAAAGCCAGAGTTTTTTTCCCCCAAAATCCCCTCCTTACCTGAACTGCTCGGGAGAGCATTTACTAGATCAGCAGTGGACTTCCAGTGTTCCTGCTCAGCCGCTGTCACCTACCACTTGCTCATGTACTTCAAAGATGCGGAATAAAGTAGTTTTTTGTGCTGCAGCAGATTGTAAAATCAAATGATATCACTTGAAGTGTGCCAATCTAGACTGCCAAAAGGACAGTGGTTTTGTGACAAGTGTGAAACAAGGATTATTGGGAAAACTGTAACACAGTACTGGTACTTGTCTTACATTAAACAAATTTAAAAGAGAGCAACTTTTTCCTCTGTACATAGTATAATGAAAGTCATTGCGTACCCCATCAACATTACATCATACCGTCATCAGGATGGTAGGCACCTGTGCTAAAATAAATACATTAATTAACAGTTCAATTTTATCCCTGAAATTACTACATCTAATCATTATTCACTTCATTTTTTGTGCTTTTAGAAATAATAGAGATTTATGCCATTACTTTAAGAGGGACCATATTGCACATTGAGTCAAATCCTGTCATTTGTCTTATGTATAGCTTTGTAAACAAACCCAACAATAGAATTTGTATAATCGCTGCCTTTATTAGCGCCAAACAGTCGCATGTTGTCCTCCTCCGATGCTTTGATGCTCGCCTTCGTTTCCATCATGTCATTGGCAATCAAGTCGGTGTGGCATGAGATCCCTAAAGAAATAAAAAAAAAAAAAAAAAAAAGATCACAAAAAAATACGGTACCAGTAAAAGGTTTAATATAGTACAGTAGTATAGTTTTTTTGTCAGTGTAAAAGAAATGTACACATTTTGTTGCATTTTTTAATGTATGAACATTGCTACAGGCAAATACTTATTTCTATAAACACTTCCAAATGTCTCTAAAATATAAGGTGCGTGTACACACACAAACATAAACACATACATTCACTCATGCATACAATATATCATGTAATGAATTCTGAGTGGCATACCAGAGTCAATGATGTCAGCAGTACTTGAGGGTACAGGTTACTGGAGCCATCTGGCTGGCTGCATAACTGCAACAAACTCTCTGCCACTTCGAGTCGTCTTTTCTTTGCTTGTCTCTCCTGTGCACGTTCATATCTTGGCACCGACTGGGCTGAGACATAGATGTTGTAACTTGGGACCCAACTTTAATGTTGGAGCCCAGTCGGGATGATTGGACAGAAAAACGGGCGCAGGGCGACCTGTTAAAATAAACAAATATATAAACAAATAAAATATGGAAAGACTGGTTATTTTGCCGCAGTAGGGTGGCCGTGAATAAGTTCTTTAGCATGATGTGTAGGCTACCGGGGGTCTGTTTTCTTGCATCACCCCCTTCTGTCTCTTTTTTCCAAGTTCACATTTTGCCACCAAAAAACATGTTATCGGCATTAAGAGCCCAAGACTAATCAATCCAATTTCAGCAGTAAACACTTTGCACTGGCACTACTTGGGTGAAAATGTTCGATGTTAGCTTTCGGCTAACGTCCGCTAGCCAGCTTGTACTACCGAACTTGCTTGCTCATGAATCCAAAACATAAGCAACTTGCCCATATATGGGCGGTCGAAACGTTATTAATCCTCATGCATTAAATAAAGGTAAACAAGCTTACCGCTCACAAAGTGATGGCTGCACACACGAGCCCAAAGTAACGACTTCCCTCCGGAGTCAGCACTCCTCTGTCTCCAGGCCCTGGTTCCTAGTTATTTTCGGAATTCGGAAGAAAGGCCGACCATTTTCCCCCTTGGCTTTGTTCGAACAGCCAACGATGCAGCAACAATGTACCATTTTAAACGCAGACAACAAACGTGATAGATACGTGTTAGACCGAATCACTACGTAAATGGAGGCCACCCAGCATGGCGACTACGACAAATCCGAGGCGGAAGTGACGACATGTGCAAGCGACCTATACGGTCGAAGAATATTTTAACATGACCGGTGGCCACTCTTCTGTTATGGGCCTTTTCCATCGTGCCTGCACGGCCGGGTACCACACCACACCACACCACACGCAACCACACCAGACAGCAACCGCCGCTTTTCCATTACAACTGGCGCACGGCGAGAAGGGGGCGGCAACATTTGAACCGTCCACGCCAAGCTTGCACTCCCGCATTGCGTGCGGATCTGAGATAACATTTCCAGAGTGGCAAGTCGCGCCAACATTGAACCATATTTACAATTTAATATAGACCACCATGGATGAAATATTGCGATTCATGACCGGCTCGCGAAGACAGCTATTTCTGCCGCTGGAGCTCTCATTCAAGTGAATAGGAACACACGACCAGCCTCGCGATGTTTTTTAAAACCACAAACATTACAAATCGATCCACAAGTACCTTTTAAATTATAAATATAGTTAAGCGTTGTTGTAAAACATTATATTTATTGTATATACTGTATTTTTATGACTTTGGCGAACACCGGCGGGCGCTTCTGCCTCTCTCGCTTAAAACAAGGAAATGGGCGTGTGCTGCTTGCGGCAGCAGCGGCGTTGCTGTCGGCCAATCAGAAGACAGGTGACATCACGGCCCCGCTAGTCCCCCGACGACCGGCACTGCAGAACCGCTGTCGAAAGGGTTCTAAACAGCGGTTACAACGGAACGGCTCGGCCCCGAAAAAGTCCCGTGGAGACACTAACATCCGGGGACAAAAATTGCCGCTTTGGTATGGAACCATCCATCCATCCATCCATTTTCTTGACCGCTTATTCCTCACAAGGGTCACGGGGGGTGCTGGCGGCGATCTCAGCTGACTCTGGGCAGTAGGCGGGGGACACCCTGGACTGGTTGCCAGCTAATCGCAGGGCACACAGAGACGGGTATGGAACCGGTATGGTGGAAAAGTGCCTTTAGAGCGCTATTTTGGTCAGTCACCGGACCGACAAACATGCGTACTGCCACTTCACAACTTTCTATGTCTTCACAAAGTTTTCATTTCGAAGTGGTTATTTTGACTGGCGCAGAAATCTTTAAACTTGTCTGCCTCACGTAACACGATCACACAATGGGAAAATGCATTTTAAATCTTAGAAGTTACAACACTTCTTACCTTTAACAAAATGGTCAGAGCAGACTTTGGTGTATATTTTTGGCTGGAAATTCTTTCGATTTATCCTTCTTCGGACACTCAGTTCCTTTGTTCGTTCACACTTGTGGTGTCTCACAACAGGTATTGAAAAGAAGCCTCGTTTCACATCTTTGTTTGCCCGTGAATGGTACACGTGAATGGTGCCCCAAAATTGTTTGACCTAACAAATGGCCATGGGGTTGATAGGTGGGGGTCGGTGACGTCATGTGAATACTATCTATAGAAAGCATCCTCAGGTTGATAGAACAAAAACGTGATCAGTGCTGCAGTCGAGGCCGTCCGCCTGTGTTCCGCTATTCTGGAACAGAATCGAGGTGCTGCAGCCTCTCTCTCCGCCATAATTAAGAACATTTTGTGTTACATTAGCACGAGACCCATCGTGCCATTGAACTAGTCGGCCCGATTAATAACAGGCAGCTAATTTCAGCAGAGGAAGGCAGCACTCCAAATTGGCTCCTAATTACACATTAGGAGTGTGAAAGGCTCCTGCCGCTCTGGCCTCCATCCCTTCCCCCAACCCCCCCAGCTGTGGTTCATGTGTTGGCCCACCAGCACATTAACGCGGCTCCCAAGAGTGGCTAATTCCAGCCGACCCGATGGCACAATCGGTGGCAGATGTCAGGAATCGAAGATGATGAATTATGAATATCCCGGAAATGTGGATCAGATTGAAGGGGGGGGTGCTTTCACACACCCACCCTGTGCAGTTTGAGAGAGCCAAATAAGCCGATATATTCCGTAGGTCTATGCGGGGGCTAGCATGATTGATTTCTGTTCAGCGTTATAAATGTCCCTCAACTGAAAATGGATGTTTTAGTATAATCCTCAAGGACTCTCAGAGTTGGCAGGGTCTCTTTGGCAGTATACGAGCTGTGCCTGCAGAAATGACTTCCTTGTGCGCCTCCCTTGGGTGGTCAACTTTGAGGGAACAGGCAGCTGGGATTGATGTCCTGGAGGATGCTACAAGAAGCTCTCAGTGCACAGCATTTGCATAGCTGCATGATTTGCAGCTGGAATGGTGAGCTACGTCCTGAGGTGCTCACACACTCCCAAAAAAAATCTTTAGCCATAGCAGTGCTGCTTTGTGGAAAAATCTTTATGGGTGTACATATATATGCATGCTGTCAAAGCAACAGGTGGTGCTATAAGTCAAAACATAATCCTTGCAAGGCGTATTCAGCCAATCAATAGCTTGAAGAAAAGGCACAATAATAGCAATGGATACCTGAGGAAAGACTAATCACCCATTGGGATTGATAGAGAAGTAATGGTGACCAGATTTTCAAAATTAAAGACCAGGAACTATTTATAATAGGTTAAATTTCTCGTGAATCTGGTGACCGGTGGTTGTGTTAGCATTTAGCATTAGCTAAAGCAACAATGCTAAACCAGGTAATGCACTCACCATTATCCAACCTTTTTTCTGGGTACGGCAGCTATTGGGAACTGGCTGTGCCGTTTTCGTCACTCCAGTTCAGCATTGTAACATCAGAAATATGCCGCCAGAAAAGCTCGGCTTGTGTTAGGTCTGACTAATGCCCAATTCACACTGACTGCGGAAAGGACGCAGTGTGTTTTCCGTATGGCTTCCGCACAGCATCCGCACGTGAATTGCAGTCCGTGCGGACCTTGTGCATTTCGTGTCCGGAAATCTGCACCCACCAGACCACAATATCACAGGGGGGGTTCACGCTGGAGAGTTGAGTTCATGAGATAACAACCGTATGAGTCCTATTTGTAAACAATAGCTACCCTTGCCTGTTGTCACATCGATATGCTTTTTGGACATTATTTCTGGGACTTCTACCATGGATAAGTATGTTTTGTGTTTAAATAGTGTTCTTTTGTCAAGTTTAATTTATTCTGAGCTGATTTATTTTGTCTTTTTAAATGTCCGACTCATGTCATGCTATGTAGTTAGCTAGCTTCCCTACCAAAAAAGCGAGTTTGCAAACGATTTTATTTTGAAATATACCGGATTTCCCTTGATGCGAGATGCCCGACTTCCTGTCCGGCTCATGTAATTTCTTCAGCTTCATGAAAACCTGCAACACGTACAAAAACCTTCCGCATCGCCGCATCCGTTCCACACCGCAGACACACTGCACTGCAGCTGGTATGAATTGACACGTAGACTTGAATACATTTTATCCTTGCGACATCCGTACGGAAAACGCACCGCGTCCGTTCCGCAGCTAGTGTGAATTAGGCGTAACTTGGCCATAGGCAGATTGATATTGCGCTTCACTCAAGGGAGTTTTCTGCAATATCCATTTGGTACCGCTCCATGGAAATTTGCTCGGGAAAGGGGGGGCATTCTGTTCAATAATTCAAGCTGATTGGACAATGCGGCATTGTCGACGTTTGTTTTAACCAATGACGGCCACGGATGAAAATTCGTTCATGTCCGTTCATTCATCGTTCTTGTCGAAGGGGGGAAAAGCACAAACATCTTAACAGCTAGAAATGTACGAAGGTCCCCTCGCTGTTCAACATTCAACAAGGAAACGGTGAGTAATTCTGCGAGAACAGAATTAATTGCAGCGTCCATTCGTCCATGTTAGGTTTGTTTGTTAGCGCCGGCGTCGGCTTCCTGGTTTCATCACAGTTGCATGTCCCGCCCCAAACACGATGTCGCTCTGTGATTGGTCAACGGGCTTGGTACAAGATGTATTCTCGGGAGTTTGTGAACTCACAAATACCGTGAGAATTCATCTTGCAAGAGGTTAGGCTCTGACCGGCAGCTGCAGTATTAGGCTAATATAGGACTACATTTCCCATGATTGTTCGACACGGAAACAGGAAATAGTTATAGTGTTACAGTATGACGAAAACACGCCTGCTAGTGATTTGATGTAGTTAGATTAGTCGTATGAATCGCTATGACAACTGTGTTGTTGACATACACGCCCCAATCAATTGGCTTGCTGATTGAATGAAAACACAAACAAAGCCAAAAGAAAAAATAAATAAGGGACTGTCCCAGGGAAATTGTGATGTCTGGTCACCATAAGAGAGGTAGCATTAGCCTACATATTAAAATTGGATAAAATATTAACAAAACAATAAAGAAAATGAAAAAATCTAATTAATAGACAAACGCCTGCATTCACTTGACCTTTTGATTGTGTTCTTTTAGAAATTCTAACAATATAAAATTATCAGACTATTCATTAATGCTAAATAAGAAACAAAACAGTAAAAAACATGGTTAAATACAATATGCCAGTTTACGGAGAAGAGATATTTTTTGAAAACACAAAGGTAGTCATGTTACAGTTTTGAGTGGGCGGGAACCCCGTAGGCATTTTTTTATTTTTATTTTTTATTATTATTTTCTTCCTAGCTGATTGGTGAAAAGGTGGACACGGCTGGGCAGACACTAGCGGTAAATGTACCAGAATACAAACAATGAATCTATTGTTCATTCAACATTTATTTGACTAAGTCAAAGATCTGCTGTTAAAATAAAATAAGCGTGTAAACATTTGTCTTGTATTTTATGTTCAAATGTTGATACTGTGGCTGTTTTTTCCTCCTTTTGCTGTGATACTTAACATCATACTTATTTATTTATTTATGTATTTTTTTTTTGGGGGGGGGGAGCCAACAAATATTTTAATACATGTCACATGCACTGAGGCAATGTGTTAATTTCCAAAAGTAACAGCTCATTAACCGTGTTTGTGTGTTGCTTGGTGCACGCAACATGAGCTGTTACCCCTTTCCCTCTCAAATATAGGCAGCAGGCTTGCTTCACTAGGTTGTGATTGTTATCAACCACCACATCAAATACATCTCTTTTAAAATACCTGACCCTTCTACATGCCCTTTTCATATAAACGGAGAGGATTCAGTGGGCACTATCTGCTTTATCCAAGGGACCTTGAGACACTGATGGAATTGGATTCCCTGTCAAAGCAGGTGTCAAAGTGACTGCCGTAGTCTATTACCGAATGACCAGACGACTGATGAGCGCGCTGCCGATATGTGAACATACACCTGGACATCCGCAGGGGGTCACAGCCACGGGGGGAGCGGAAAGGGACAGCAAGGTGAGATATGAGCCTGAGGCCAACTGCCAGGCCAGAACTCACCTTGCCCTCCCCAATCCAATGAGCCGGCAGTGCATTTTCTCTTCTTCCTTCCTGCCATTCATTACACCCCTCGTGACAGGCACGTTCACGCGAACGTGAGAGACGAGGTAATCCTCCACATCAGAGACCGTGATGGACCTGGTACGGCAGGACCGGTAAAATTAGGCGAGATCCAAGTGCTGTCAGGAAATTGGCTTAGCCAATCACAACCTAGAATTGTACCTTGCCGTCAATCTAGGCCGACATCTGTTCATTGATAATGCGGCATTTTTCATCATGCATACTGCATGTATATCCTTCTGACTTTGACTGTCCTTTTGTTGCAAAGTAGTTCTCCAAAGGGGGGTGGAGATTAATGCAAAAAAATGTTTTCAGTGGATAATTCAGAACACTGGATGTAAACAGCAGTCTAGTATCCACAATAAAAGATCAAACCTACGTTATTTTAGATCTCTCCAACTTTTTATGCGGCTGTGTTGATGCAATTTCAAGCCATTTTCTCGACGAGTACCTCGATTCCGACACCCACACAGCTCCTCGTAATCGCAGCGGTCAGCATGTAAGTGGCCTCTCCACGAGCAACTGTGCAATATTGAAAAGTGTAAATCTATTCAACAACACCTTTTTGTGTTAACTACTTCTGGATGTAGAGTAGAATCCCCAATTGGTTTGGGTCATTGTTTTCAGTAAAATAAAATGTATGGTGAAAAAGTGGCCATGTCTAGCCCAGGAACTGAAAATGAAAGTGTAATTGTGTAAATGATAAAGTGAGAAGCAAATAATTGTCCAGAATGTCTTGCTAAGAAGTGTTAACTGATTAAAATATCTGAATGGGTATGCTTTTGTTCACAATTTAGGTGTGACAGGCGACTTAAATTTTTAATTAACTCCCAAAAACGTATAAACACGTTCTATTTTAAATATAGCCATGGTCCCATAAACGTATTTATACGTTTTTTTATTGTTGTTTTGTTTTGTTTTATGTTAGAGCATGCAGAAAGCTTTGATGCAGCCTCTGACCTGAAGAGGTTGCTTAAAGCAATGGTAGTTATTACAAAAAACGGCCAGCAGGTGTCAGCAGAGTACAAGAGATCAACCAGGGCCATGTTGCAACAAGCTCTTTTTCCCAGTGTTTTCAACAGGTTTGTGAATAATCAGGAAACTTAGCTATATTCTAATGAAAATTGTTCCAAAACAGAAAGATAGAAGTATACTTTTTTTTTCCCCTGAAGAAAGAAGAGACAGTCAAAATCCCGTAAAACGGGGTTGCTTCAGTGAAAATGGCTGCGAGTGAATGAGTTAATCACATGACTTCAATAGTTAATATGATTAATTGCAAATTGTATATCTGTTCTAAATGTACAATAAAATATTTTTTTTTTCCCTAAATTTTCATACTCTTATCATAATAATGGGGGGGGGGGGGAAATGTGAAACTACTACAAATATGGATGCATCTTTTAGTCATTTATACAGTAATTTCATAATTCATGAAACTGAGTTAAAATTAAAAAGATGTAGGCTACTGTACTATAAAAACGAGTGTGATATTGATTTGTGTTGACCATTTTATGCCACTAGATGGCATAATTGCATTTGTAAGATGACAGTTCAGTGCATTTTTCTTTTCTTTTTTTTTCATTTTGTCTTTTCATATTAAGAACTAATCTTGAACATGAAGTAATTTGTGAAATTCTGCACATTTTTTAAATTGTAAAATACAACTTCACCCCAGTCTCCACAAATATATGCTTAATGCATTATTATTTAATTTATTATAAATTTTGATGTTGCCGTGTTTGGACGGTCATAAATTAGGTCTTTAAAAAAAAAAATTGTGGCATTAAAGGAACTTGAAAGAGATACTTAGAGATACTATTTATCAATTTTTGGCAGTCAAACATTAATATTTTGCCAATAATAAATTTGATATTTTCATTATTTTTCATGTATAATTAGTACCTTTAAAAACACCTTTTGCAACTTGCTGTCGACTGAAAATGACATGAGCTGTGATTGGTTACCTGAGCCCTTGTGATGTCATTTTCAGTCGACAGCAAGTTGCAAAATGTGTTTTTAAAGGTACTAATTGTACGTGAAAAATAATGAAAGTATCAAATTAATTGTAAACAAAACATGAACTTTTTATTGCTAAAATGGGCTAAATAAGTGAAGTACCCCTTTAAATTTTGACACCCCTAGTTCACATAGTATACTGTAACTCCATTAAAGAACAAAGTAGCGACTCTGCTTTTCCCTGAGCTGCAGTCCATCGTGTTGCCTCCCAGAGTTGTGGCTATAGAAACACTAATGCTGTCTGCCAGCATGGTGCTACATAGATTTGTGAGGAGACCGGGGGTGATCATTTTTCCTCTTTTTTTTCCTCCCCCTAGGTGACACTGTGAAATATATTTTGTGTGCCCTTTCACTTCAGACGAGCTCAGTGAGGAGGAAGCCCAGAGGAGACTAATGAGAGAGTGCGGGGCAATGCGCTCCGTCTGCGTCCATGCCTCATTTTTCTTGATTTCACTCGCCCCGGTGTCGGCGTGGGTTCCTGCTGGCCAGGTGATGGCGGTGCCAGCTGGTGCGTCCAGCTCAGACGGACAGCGATTCATTTCCCTCAGCTGGTGATTTATGGCGCGGCGCAGCACAGAGAAGCTGCTGCGCGTGGCACCGGGCCGGCTGAGTTAGTGCACTGTCCGGCCCCCGTCATGCTTTAGCACGCAGCGCTCTGGACTGCCTAATTTACGCTGGAAGACAGTCACATATATCACACCCCGTCTGGCCAATGAAGATTGGTGGTGTTTTTGGAAGGGCCTGTACACAGTCGATTTTACTCACGCGGCCCAGCATTGCATCAAAGAATCTAGTTCCCCCCACCAACACCCTTTTTGTAGTCTATTTGATCCTTCATGCTTCATTGCTGCAACTTGTTCCCCCTCCAAGGAGGTTATGTTTTATCTGTGTGGCGCTGCTTGTTTGTGTGTAGCTACTTCAGTTTTTGATAGATGCCGGATTTTCTTTTAAGATGGTTGCATACAATATGGATGAGAGAGACAAGTTCATATCTACTATTGAATCTTGTATGATTCGAGTGTTCCCCAACTTCCCCTGTAATATTGCAGATTTCAAAGGAGAAGTCAACCCCCAAATTTTCATGCCAATATTATGTTCAATGCAGCCCCACTAGTCTAAATATGGTTTTCTGGTTAATATTACGTTAGTGGAATACGAGTTAAGCAGCAAAATCCAGCCGTTTTTATCCACCTCGGGGCGACCATTTTGCCACTTGCGTCGACTGAAAATGACATCACAGTTGCTAAGGGCTCAGGTAATGACCAATCACAAGCAGCTTGCAAACATCACATGACCAAAGCCAGAAAACAAGTCAGCCCCTGGGTGATAAACTTGGAGTTTTTATTTATTTTTTTAAGGTTTTTAATTATCACAACATCTGCTGTATGCTAATTTACAGTAGCTGGTCTATAACGTTTTGCGTTATGTGTTTGCCTGAAGCTAATGGAGTACCATGAGATGAAATTAAAATGGTTTGATTGAACAAACTGTGGTGTTTTCATATACTGTATATGTATACAATGTTTACAAATTTTTTCTTTTGTTTAAAGCCACAGTATGTAATCTTTAGCACCATCTTGTGGTGAATTAATAATTCATTCAATTTAAAAACCCACTACTGATTTCAATAATATGCTATCACATAAATATGTTATCACATAAAACTTATTTTTTTTTCTTCCAACATAACCCTAGGTCTTGTAATCACTTATATTACATGGCTAGAGTCTCATCTTACAAGAGGCTGACATGTTTCCCCATCTTCCTGCTACGGATGCCCAAAGGACAACTTTGCAAACGTAGTTAGCCCTGGTGGTGGTTGCATCAAGTGTCGGACCAATCGCGATTCGGGCTCCCATAACTTTTTGCTCTCGCAAGGTTTTACTAGCTTTTTTTTTTTTTTTTTTTAACTAGCTTCTCGCGCTAGCCGCTCTTGTTAACCACTCCAGCGTATGGCTCCAACTAACTCCCGCTAGCAGCTCATATTAGCTATCTGGCTAAATCCAACCTGCTTGGTGTTTTGGTGTCGCTCCCCGGGCTTCACACCGGCTGCCAAGTCGCCATCACTTTCCGAGATGCTCATTTGCTCACGCACCTAAGAATGGCGGTAGGCTTGCTTGCGAAGTATGAATTCTCTGAGCCACCGTAGTGCGCGTGCTTTGAAATACATGTGCTTCGGCTGCATTCTATGAGATAGCGACATCTAGTGCTCAACTATTACACACTGGCTGTGTCTGAATATCAAGTCGCTTTGATTCTCACGCATGTTTTTTCATACTCTCAACGCATTGTGGTCTATATCAACGCGGTTGAGTGAACATCGATGTTCACTACTTTTCAGAGTGCATTGTGGGTAATTTTGAGTGCCCTACATTTTTGTTTCCTGGACATTCGGACACCACTACAAAATGGCGTGACATCTCAGTAGGGCGCTATATAGTGAGTAGAGTGCACATTCGAACACAGCCACTGTCACTTTCACAGTGTAAAGTTTAAAACAACTGACTTGCATACAATTTGAACAGTAAAACAACAACTCACACAGGTTCCAAATCTAATATATAGTGGTGTAAAAATACTACTACTACGTCATTTGGAGTGATATTAATGAAGCTGTCCTGGAGGCTATAGCACCTTTAGCATTTGCCTAAATAGTTGATTTACTTATTCTTTTTTTGTTTGGCTAATCTATGTCATTATTGGCGGCACCTCTTCTCAGTGTGTGGACATAATATGATGTGATCATTCTGGAGGGAGGCCCCCTTTGGCACCCGAGGACAGTGCCCTCCTCTTGGGGAGAACCAGGGGAGGTCACAGTAGGTAGCTCCCTGGAGCCATGGCGTATTAATGCTTGGGCTGACCTGGGTGATAAGAAGCAAGCTTCAGGCGCATGTTTGATTCATGAGTCCATCCTCAGTGGCCCCTGGGGGGCCTTTTCCATTGCTGTCCTTTTCCTGGCACGGTGGAGGGTGGCTGGAGGGGAGATCAGTCCTGTCTGTCACAGAGAGGTTGTATGGTGATAAAGGCTCAGGGCTGGGAGAGGGCCAGAGCGCACACATTGCCCCAGTGCCAGGCACATGAGATGACTTAATGGCGGGTGATGATGCGACAGCCAAGTTTTGTATTAGAGGGAATATCAGCGACGAGGATGGTGAGGAAGTCAGTTGAAGGGCACTTGGCAGCTGTACTTTTTGTTCTTAAAGCGGTAGTCAACCCAAATTGTTTTATTTATTTATTTACTTTGGCAATAATATGTTCTATGCAGCCCCACGAGTCTATGTTTTTCTGGTTAATGTTATGTTAGTGGAATACGAGTTAAGCAGCAAAAGTCGTTTTTATCCATCTCAGTAGGCAGCCATTTTGCCACTTGTTGTCGACTGAAGATGACATCACAGTTGCTCAGGTCTCAGATAACCAATCACAGCTCAGTTTCAGGAAACAGGTGAGCTATGATTGGTCGATACCTGAGACTTAAGCAATATTTATGTCACCTTCAGTCGACAGCAAGTGGCAAAATGGCTGCCCCCTGACATGGATGATGAGATAACCAATCACAGCTCACTTTCAGGAAACACGTGAGCTGTGATTGGTTGATACCTGAGGCCTCAGCAACATTGATGTCGTCTTCGGTCGCCCCCTGAGATGGATAAAAATGACTGGATTTTGCTTCATAACTCTTTATTCCAAAAATGTAATATTAATCAGAATGTCATGTTTAGACTAGTGAGGTCACACATAAAATATTGTCAAGAAATATTTAAAGGGATACTTGACTCATTGAGAAATTTTAAGCAGTAAAAAGTTAGTATTTTGTCTATAATTAATGTGGTAACTTAATTTTTTTCATGTACAATTAGTACCTTTTAAAAAGTATTTTTTCCACTTGTCGACTGATGAGGACATCACCTGTGCTGAGGAAGTAGGTAATGGCCAAACATGGCTCAGTTTACTGACCAAACCCAGAAAACAGGTGAGCCATGATTGGCCGTTACCTACTTCCTCAGCACAGGTGATATCATCAGTCGACAAGCAAGTAGAAAAATTACTTTTTAAAGGTGTTAATTGCACCTGAAAAATAATTAAGTTTTCAAATTCATTCTGGACAAAATATTAACTTTTCACTGCTGAAAATGGTTCAATGAGTCAAGTATCCCTTTAAGGTTGACTTCCACTTTAAAAAAAAAAAAAAAAAAAAAAACGAATAAAAAGAAGTTAATCTCAAATGGAAAATGGGGTTTGTCAGATATAATAATCTAGATATAAGTTTTGGATGATAAAAACTGTTTCAACTGTTGGCAATACAGAAGTACAAAGATTCCTTTTTGACAAATTTGGGGCATTTCTTTGCTTATTCTGACATCAGCAAATTATTTATTTTATGCAGAGTGGCAGCGTCCATCCCTTAGTTGTATGACTTCAAATGAAATGGTTCTCAGAAAGCACCATCTTGGTAATTACAGCACACAGAGAGGGAGAGAGGGAGACAACAACAATGTCTTGCCAGACACTTCAGAGCCCCTAATGCCGGCTGCTTGAATATGGCTGTGTAATACATAATCCTGATTTGTGTTCCTTTCAGTCACCAAAAAGATCTCGACATGCCTCAAAGAAAGTCGTCAAGGCTCCGCTGTGCACGTCGCCTTCTCACAATCAAGTCGAAGCTTGTCAAGGCTGGTGCAATCAAAATAGAAGCGGTGGGGAGGGGAAATCCACTTTTCACATCGTCTCTTGCTGTCACCTCCTCCTGCCCGTCACTAATCTTTAAACGCTATTTACAGTTTTAATATAGATCTCAAATCCCATTTCTCTTTCTCCCTTCTGCTTACCACTCATTGTTCATCTTTTGTGGCTTGCTGGAGAGTGCGTCTTCTTCATTCTGCCATGCATGCGCGCCCATGGTCGTTCTTTTGTTTTTGCTCAACTGGCACCCCTGGATTAAAGAGAAAATAATCCTTCGCTCATTGTTGAGGCTGTTTTGAAAGCCCAATGAATAGGAATCTGCTGATTTTTTTATGTATTTATTTTTTTACCCTCTCAGCGTTCACAAATTAAGTTCAAAGTAAATGACAGCAATTGTATGGCAATGTCTGTGAGTGTTTGTGAGCGGTGAGGCAACGTTAATGGTGACAATGTGCATTGTGCAGTGCGACCTTTTCCATGAGTACAAAAGCACATTTGTTGTCAACTGTACTGAATGTTTAATTAATGCATCCAATTTTGTGAATCATATCCACTGGAATTATGGTCTGGTTCCCATTTATGTCAGATGACAGACTAATGGTGATATTAATGAAGTCATTGCTTTCGTCAGAAAATCAATAGTCACTGGAAAGAGTCAATGCGAGCGAGTGGGCTTGAATAGTGACCTAGTTCCCATATAATAACCGCTCCTAAACCATTCAGCATTGTTGGATGCTCATGACATCTGCTACCATATTCCATACGTTCCATATTCATGCATGTAGAACACAATGCACAGTGCAAAAGTGTATATAAGGAGGAACTGGGGCAGCTGTAATAACTTTGCATGTGGTAATCAAAACTGAGGAAGAAAAATGAATAGTGCCGATGCTTCACACAACTAGCCGTAGCAATATTATTCCACGTCATTAGCTGTGAAAAATGGCCCCGGGAAACATTAGCCCTATGTCTGTGTTTGGCCAGAAGGCAGGGGGGGCCGAGGGAGGTCGGGAGGTTAACCTGGATTTGGCATTAAGCAGCCCGGCTGTTGTTGATGGTTCGTCTGAGTCTGTAAAGAGCCGGCAGCGTTCGAGTCGGACCGGGTCACGCTGAGGTCAGTGGGCCTCGGTGGTCAAGCGGGCCAGCGCTAGTTCCAGCTTACAGAGGCAGCACTCCGCCTCAATGACATCAGTCAAAACTCATGACTGTGTTATTACTGTGTTGTGTTGTTCACCCTCAGATGAATAGACTTGCATTCAGGCTAACAAAGAGCCTTGGCATGCACACAGCTGAGGACTGGGGGACTTTGTATACTGCTTGATGGGCAGTAAAAGAAGACAATGCGAGCTGTCCCCTCTGAACCGCTTTTGTCAACACTAAAATCCCCATCATCTGTGCTGCAAGTCATTTCACATTAGGACAAATTCAGCGTGGATCATAAATGATGAGGCACAAAAGTTAATTTAGATGCGATCAGTCTTAGCTGGAGCTTCCTGAGGTGACTGACCTCTTAGCGTGCATTCATAAATGGCATGTTTTCTTCCTTGAAATGAGAGTAAACTTTACACTTGGAAGAGAGTAAAATATATAATATATTGCGTGTCGCAATGATCCTAGGAGCTATGTTGTCTGGGGCTTTATGCCCCTGGCAGGGTCACCCATGGCAAACAGGTCCTAGGTGAGGGGCCAGACTAAGAACGGCTCAGAAGACCCCTATGATGATAAAAAATTTTGGAGACGCGTTTCCCTCGCCCGGACGCGGGTCACCGGGGCCCCCCTCTGGAGCCAGGCCTGGAGGCGGGGCTCGCTGGCGAGCGCCTGGTGGCCGGGCCTGCACCCATGGGGCCCGGCCGGGCACAGCCCGAAGGGGCAACGTGGGTCCCTCTTCCCACGGGCTCACCACCGGTGGGAGGGGCCAAAGGGGTCGGGTGCAGTGTGGGCTGGGTGGCGGCCAAGGGAGGAGACCTTGGCGGACCGACCCCCGGCTACAGAAGCTGGCTCTTGGGACATGGAATGTCACCTCTCTGGCAGGGAAGGAGCCCGAGCTGGTGTGCGAGGCCGAGAAGTTCCGACTAGACATAGTCGGACTCGCCTCCACACACGGCTTGGGCTCTGGTACCAGTCCTCTTGAGAGGGGTTGGACTCTCTTCCACTCTGGAGTTGCCCACGGTGTGAGGCGCAGAGCAGGTGTGGGCATACTTATTGCCCCCCGGCTCGGCGCCTGTACGTTGGGGTTTACCCCGGTGGACGAGAGGGTAGCCTCCCTCCGCCTTCGGGTGGGGGGACGGGTCCTGACTGTTGTTTGTGCATATGCACCAAACAGCAGCTCAGAGTACCCACCCTTCTTGGAGTCCGTGGAGGGTGTGCTGGAGAGCGCTCCCTCTGGGGACTCCCTCGTCCTGCTGGGGGACTTCAACGCTCACGTGGGGAATGACAGTGAGACCTGGAGGGGCGTGATTGGGAGGAACGGCCCCCCTGATCGGAACCCGAGCGGTGTTCTGTTATTGGACTTCTGTGCTCGTCACGGTTTGTCCATAACGAACACCATGTTCAAGCATAAGGGTGTCCATATGTGCACTTGGCACCAGGACACCCTAGGCCGCAGTTCGATGATCGACTTTGTAGTCGTGTCATCGGATTTGCGGCCGCATGTTTTGGACACTCGGGTGAAGAGAGGGGCGGAGCTGTCAACTGATCACCACCTGGTGGTGTGTTGGCTCCGATGGTGGGGGAAGATGCCGGTCCGACCTGGCAGACCCAAACGTATTGTGAGGGTTTGCTGGGAACGTCTGGCGGAATCCCCTGTCAGAAAGAGTTTCAATGCCCACCTCCGGCAGAGCTTCTCCCTTGTCTCGGGGGAGGTGGGGGACATTGAGTCCGAATGGACCATGTTCCGCGCCTCCATTGTTGAGGCGGCCGATCGGAGCTGTGGCCGTAAGGTGGTCGGTGCCTGTCGCGGCGGCAATCTTCGAACCCGCTGGTGGACACCAGCGGTAAGGGATGCCGTCAAGCTGAAGAAGGAGTCCTATCGGGCCTTTTTGGCCTGTCGGACTCCGGAGGCAGCTGACAGGTACCGGATGGCCAAGCGGAACGCGGCTTCGGCGGTTGCTGAGGCAAAAACTCGGACATGGGAGGAGTTCGGTGAGGCCATGGAAAACGACTTCCGGACGGCTTCGAGGAAATTCTGGTCCACCATCCGGCGTCTCAGGAGAGGAAAGCAGTGCACCATTAACACTGTGTATAGTGGCGATGGGGTGCTGCTGACCTCGACTCGGGACGTCGTGAAGCGGTGGGGGGAATACTTCGAAGACCTCCTCAATTCCACCAACACGTCTCCTTTTGAGGAAGCAGAGTCTGGGGACTCTGGGGTGGGCTCTCCTATCTCTGGGGTCGAAGTCACTGAGGTGGTTGGAAAGCTCCTCGGTGGCAGGGCCCCGGGGGTGGATGAGATCCGCCCGGAGTTCCTAAAGACTCTGGATGTTGTGGGGCTGTCGTGGTTGGCACGCCTCTACAACATCGCGTGGACATCGGGGACAGTGCCTCTGGATTGGCAGACCGGGGTGGTGGTCCCCCTTTTTAAGAAGGGGGACCGGAGGGTGTGTTCCAACTACAGAGGGATCACACTCCTCAGCCTCCCTGGTAAGGTCTATTCAGGGGTGCTGGAGAGGAGGGTCCGTCGGGAGGTCGAATCTCGGATCCAGGAGGAGCAGTGTGGTTTTCGTCCTGGCCGTGGAACAGTGGACCAGCTCTACACCCTCCGCAGGATCCTCGAGGGTGCGTGGGAGTTCGCTCAACCAGTCCACATGTGTTTTGTGGATCTGGAGAAGGCGTTCGACCGTGTCCCTCGGGGAGTTCTGTGGGGGGTGCTTCGGGAGTACGGGGTGCCGGGCCCCTTGTTACGGGCTGTTCGGTCCCTGTACGACCGTTGCCAGAGTTTGGTCCGCATTGCCGGCAGTAAGTCGGATTCGTTTCCGGTGAGGGTTGGACTCCGCCAAGGTTGCCCTTTGTCACCGATTCTGTTCATAACTTTTATGGACAGAATTTCTAGGCGCAGCCGAGGGGTGGAGGGGTTCCGGTTTGGTGGCCTCAGCATTGCATCTCTGCTCTTTGCAGATGATGTGGTGCTGTTGGCTTCATCAGGCCGGGACCTTCAGCTCTCACTGGAGCGGTTCGCAGCCGAGTGTGAAGCGGCTGGGATGAGGATCAGCACCTCCAAATCCGAGACCATGGTCCTCAGTCGGAAAAGGGTGGAGTGTCGTCTTCAGGTCGGGGATGAGATCCTGCCCCAAGTGGAGGAGTTCAAGTATCTTGGGGTCTTGTTCACGAGTGAGGGTAGGATGGAGCGGGAGATCGACAGGCGGATCGGTGCAGCGTCTGCAGTGATGCGGACTCTGTATCGGTCCGTCGTGGTGAAGAAAGAGCTGAGCCAAAAGGCAAAGCTCTCGATTTACCGGTCGATCTACGTTCCAACCCTCACCTATGGTCACGAGCTGTGGGTCGTGACCGAAAGAACGAGATCCCGGATACAAGCGGCCGAAATGAGCTTCCTCCGCAGGGTGTCCGGGCTCTCCCTTAGAGATAGGGTGAGAAGCTCGGTCATCCGGGAGGGACTCAGAGTCGAGCCGCTGCTCCTCCGCGTTGAGAGGAGCCAGCTGAGGTGGCTCGGGCATCTGGTTCGGATGCCTCCTGGACGCCTCCCTGGGGAGGTGTTCCGGGCATGTCCCACCGGTGGGAGGCCCCGGGGACGACCCAGGACACGCTGGAGAGACTATGTCTCTCGGCTGGCCTGGGAACGCCTTGGGATCCCACCGGAGGAGCTGGTTGAAGTGGCTGGGGAGAGGGAAGTCTGGGTTTCCCTCCTGAAGCTGCTGCCCCCGCGACCCGACCCCGGATAAGCGGAAGAAGATGGATGGATGGATGGATAAAATAAAAATCACTCAAGGGTTGAGGAATCACAAAATCTTCAGGTTGGAAGATGGCCAATTAACCTGCTGAGCCATGCCGGTTCTACTGTGTGTCAGTATATTGCTTGTGTCAGGTGGAATCCTAATACCTCCGACCATTTGTGGTCTCCCTTTGAACACACCACCAACGTTATCCAACAGTAGGCGTGGCATAACTCAAGCGAGAGAGTGGCCGTCTCTCATGCTGAAGGTTGTGGGATTGTTCCTGAACCCTTCAGCTCCTCAATCCCACCAACACACCTTCCTTTGAGGAAGCAGAGTCTGGGACCCTGAGGTGGGCTCTCCTATTTCTGGGGTTGAAGTCAGCGAGATGGTCAAAAAGCTCCTCGGTGGCAAATCCTCAGGGGTGGATGAGCTCCGTCCTGAATAACGAAAGGCTCTAGATGTTGTATGGCTGTCTTGCTTGATACATCTCTACAACATTGCATGGATATTAGGGACAGTACCTCTAGATTGGCAGACCAGGGTTGTGGTCCCTCTTTTTAAGTTGGGGGTGTGTGACAACTATAGAGGGATCACACTCCTCAGCTTCCCTGGTAAGGTCTATTCAGGGGTAATGGAGGGGAGAGTCCGTCGGGAAGTCTAATATCAGATTCAGGAGGAGCATTGTGGTTTTTGTCCTAGCTGTGGAACAGTGGACCAGTTCTACACCCTCAACAAGGTCCTCGATCATGTCCCTTGGGGAGTTTTGTGAGGCGAGAGTATGAGGTACCAAACCCCCTGATATGGGCTGTTTGGTCCCTGTACAACCGGTGTCAGAGTTTGGTCTGCATTGCCAACCCCTATGTTGGATTCGTTTCTGGTGAGGTTTAGACTTCTGTTCATAAGCTTTATGGACATAATGCCTAGGTCCCCTGGATTGGCTGGCAACCAGTTCAGGTTGTACCCCACCTAGTGCCCGAAGCCAGCTGGGATAGGCTCCAGCGACCCCCCCCCCCCCCCCCCCCCCCGTGACCCTTGCAAGGAATAAGAGGCTCAGAACTCTATGGATGTGGTACTGTTGGCATCATCAAGCCGTGATCTCCAACTCTCACTGTGGAACGGTTCACAGACGACTGCGAAGCGATTGTGATGAAAATCAGCACCTCCAAATCTGAAACTATGGTCCTGAATTGGAAAAGGGTACAGTACGATGATATCTTGCTCCGAGTAAAGGAGTTCAAGTATCTTGGGGTCTTGTTATAGAGTGAGGTAAGAATAGAATGGGAGATCGACAGGCAGATTGGTGTAATGGGTGCAGTGATGTGTACTTTTTATCGGTCTGTTGTGGTGAAGAAGGAGCTGAGTCTACGTTCTTACTCTCACCAATGGGCACGAGCTGTTGGTCAAGACCGAAAGAACAAAGTCCCAGATACAAGAGACAAAAATGAGTTTTCTCCAAGGTTGTCCGATCTCTCCCTTAGTGATAGGGGGAGAAACTCTGTAATCCGAAAGGGGCTCAGAGTAGAGCAGCTGCTTCTCCGCATTGAAAGGAACCAGATGAGGTGGCTCGGGCATCTGATCAGGATGACTCCTGGACGCCTCTCTGGTGAGGTGTTCCGGGCCATGGTGTTCATGACGGCAATCACTTCGCCAATCACCTTGATACTGGCCCATTCTTCCTGTCGACTCCGCAACATGAAGAATAAACTGGAGAATAAAATCGAGTTCGCCGGCCTGAAAAGGTCACCAATGGGCATCATCTTGGAGTGTCTTGGTCAGCAAGAGGAGAACATACAAAGGATCCATAACTTGCTGGAGTCCAAATGAAAGATTGACTGGACTGAGAGAGAACAACACACTCCTGTTCATCTGCTGACCAAAGAATTTGACTCACTTGTGTCTAACTGAACCGGATAAAGAGAATCAAACATGTTATACCCAAGGGGTATTCCACTCCTACTAGACCACTCCCTAAATCTAGGACAACCCAGTCTCCTGGCTGGCTTGGGAACACCTTGGGATGTCCCCAGAAGAGCTGGATGAAGTGGTTTGGGAGAGGGAAGTCTGTTTTTCCCACTAAAGCAGCTGCTCCTGAGAGCTGATCCTGAATAAGCGGATGAGAAATACTCTATTAGTAGTTTGGGGCTAAACACCCAAATGCCAATCCTGCTAAAATGCCTGAAGCAAAACGTCCACGTTTTAGTTCAGTGGCAAGCCTAAAGTGTAGGGAAATGATCCTGCATGTAGGAGACAATGAGTGCCCTGCAGAGGAAAAGAGAAGAGGGGTGATTAGAGAGTGACTCTGAATTGGTGCTGACTCCCCCACTGATGGAGAGTAATTAAAGCAGCCTACTGTGTTGTCAATGTAGCTAACGGGGGATGATAATGAAACATCACAGCTCTGACCTTGGGCATACAGCACCTTGCTCTGGCCTAAAACCATCATTAAAGTGCAGCCACTTTTGCGGGTTGTTCCGGTACTCAACAAGCTTTCACATGTTTGGATTTGATCGTTTACTCAAGTGATTCGGATTCTCTGCCGATCTCCCCTGTCCTGTTTTGTGCTCTTGTGACACATTCTGATTAGATGGTTGGTTTACATTTGCCCTTTCAAGTGAACTGATATACTGTGATTTGTTGTTTAGGTTCAGGATGATGAAACAAAAACTGCCAATGATCAAACGACACGTGCCACATTTCCAACAAAGTGAGTCTTTGGCAAAAACCGAAGTATGACTGTGTTTCACAACTGATCAAGAGGATTGACAAAGGAAGTAGAAAGTCATCCATCACTATATTATTGTTGTTTTTAATCATTACGTGCTCATTTTAGAATTGGATGCATATTCATTCATAAATTAATCATAATATGGTATGCTGGCAGGGCATTTGAAGCAATAATAGCACAACTGATGCTCTGTTAATACAAATAGCAAGTGAGGGGTTTGATCTGATTAAAAATAAAACAGGCCGACAAAATTCATTTGAAGTGACTAACTTAAGTTATATTCAGCTTTGTCTTTTACAAATTTCAATATCATCTTTACTGTTGCTGTTTCCCCTAAATGTAAATGAATGCAACGTGAAATGAAAACAATCTGCATCAATTAAAATAAAAAAATAATACACCCATTCGTTTCAAGATGAAAGTGGCTACTCAGGTTTGTCCTTAATTAGCACGTCTAATTAAAGACATTGTTCTCCATTTAGTTCATGACACCACTTTATGTGGTGTGTCATTAATTCACATTTGTCTTAGCCTTTCCTCCTCTGTGCCTCTTAACTTGTTAATCAATACAAGAAATGTCTCGGTGCGTTCATGTGCTACCAACATATCACAAGAATTCAATTCAATCTTCTTACCAGGAATGACATAGCAATGCGTCAATCATTAGCGTCCCCATACAACACGCACATAACGAACATTGGTTCCACTATAAAACAAACCTTTTAAACAACAAAATTCTTACAAATGCATAAAATAAATCTTTATATTTATGATGTAATTAAACTAAATGTATTTAATTTTAAAGCTGACTCTGATGGCAGCTACACTCAGTATAGTGTATATTTTATATTAGCAGTATACAGTTGACCACCGTTATTCGCATGGGATAGACACCGGGTTAACCAGCGAATAGTGAAAATCAGCGTAAAATCCATTGAAATGCATCAGGAAAAAAAGATAAATTAAAACCCACAGAATTTTTGACAAATCACTGATAAACATTCAATTTCAATCATTTAGACTTTATGTTTGTGCGTGTGTGACTGAGAGAGACAGAGAAATGTACTTTCCACTGTATTTCCAAAATTAATCCAGAAATTTCCCAAGCAATGATGTCCTCTTTAAATGTGGTTATAGGTTACATGAGGGGTCTTCCGATGTGGGGGGACAATGGCAAGTTTCACATGGGCCTATTTCTGTCAAGAGCAACAGTTGTTGCGCATGGTTTTCTTTGGCGACAGTTCAGAGGAAATTAAAGTAGAGATCAGAGCAACAGCTGGGACAGAGCTCATTCTGCCCTGATGATACATCTGGATAATGGATCATTTTCATTGCAAGTCCATGCCTTTGCACAGGTTAGGGGGTATAGAGTCAGCAGATGTTAAGTTAAACATGGAACGACTATGTAATGAGGTATTAAGGCAGGAAAACATTGTCTGAATATGTGTGCTACAATTTTGCACGCATATCAGAAAGGGTCAAAGGACCCAGTCTTGGGAAAAAATAAATAAATAAAAATTGGAGGACAGCTCTGAATTTTGAATGTTATCATTCAGGTCAAGCTTTAACCGGGATCTTGCAACCATCTGCTCCTGGGATTCAGGCCAAGGCCACAGGGTAAGATTTTGGAAGCAAGACTGAGGAAATCGGTGCCATGCTTGACTCAAAAATAATGCTGTACAGCCTTCCGCATAAACCTGCCCACCCCCCGCTACATTTGTGTTTCAGGTGTTTTCCCTTTTCAGCTGCGTCCTCCTGGGAGCCAGCTTTAAAATGGATGATTGCCTGCAACCGTCGCATTAGAAGCATTAATCCGGCTCTTATCAAGCAGGGAATGATGAATTAGGAGCGTCAACTCTGGGCTCACCTTTGTTGTCATTTGAACAGAATCAAAGCTTTAAATCACAGGGCTGCACCTGGTAATAGGAGGGGGGGGGGGGGGGGGGGGCGGGGGGGCGTTCTAATACTGTCTGTGACAGAGCCACACTGCTGCCGACCAATTTAATAACTCCACGAGGAGGGGGTGGCACTGGGCCACGTACTGAATATAATGTATTTCAACAAGCTTTAAAAGAATGCAGGATGAAGTGGGAGTTGTTCTCATTTGTCTTTGTGAATGCTTGTTTTCTGTGATAGGTTGGTGATTAGTCCAGACTCCAGAGTGTACCCTGTCTATGGAAAATTCTGAAACCGTATTGAAAATGGCTGATTGCATGATTTTTTTTTTTTTTTTTTTTTTTTAATTCCTGAATCCATTCAGTGATGCTGGATGACCTCAAATCAAAACATTACTTCATAGGATGTAATGGAAACTGAAATAAGTGTCGAACTGTTGGCATCCGAAAACCTTAGCTAGAGAATACTGCTAGCAAATTTGTTTGTACTTCCTGATTACATTAGTCATGTGACCAAGCTCCACCAATAGAATTATTATCAGCATTAGACATACAATAGAATCATTGAATTTGAGTCACACAAAAACTTGTGTGTTGTGTCAGATATTTGGTTGTCTTCCCCTTATTATGTCTCCTACCTAAACTCGTATTACGTGTTCATATGTGCTTGTTGCAAACAGTTTTGAGTCCTAGCGACACCAACAGAGCTTCAGTGGAACAGCAACTACTCAAATATTTGATTTGATGAGCTGGGTCGTGTGAGCACTTAACTCATAAGCTTTAATTATCTGTTTGCAGGCTCTTAACTCATTTGCTCCCAAAAACATATAAAAATGGTACTATTTTAAATATTGACATTCTCCCAAAGACATATTTATATGTTGTTGTTTTTCTATGCTAGAGCATACGGAAGGCTTTGATGCAGCCTCTGAACTGAAGAGAATGCTTAAAGCAATGGTAGTCTCTACAAAAACGGCCAGCATGGGGCAGCAGAGTATAAGAGATCAACCAGGGCCATGATGAAAACAAGCTTATTTCCCCACAATTCAAAGCAGATTTGTGAATAATGATTCAACTTAGCTATATTCTAATGCTAATGCTGCAAAAAGGAAGCAGATAAAAATATGCTTTTTTTTTTTTTCCTGATGAAAGATCTAATCTTTCTTTTGTAGGTTCCATGCTTTTATAACAATAGAACACAATATTTTGTGGGCCTTGCAAAATTCAGGGAAAATGGCTGTGAGTGAACGAGTTAACAGGGTATAAGATTCAAAATTAAACATCAGTTTTGAATTATACGTCTTCAGGGGCGTTTGACTTCGACGGTTCCGCTATAGCTAAACCTGAGCATTAATTCAGCCAGCTTGAGCTGCACCTTGAACTGAATAATAGTTTTATTTGCACCAAAGACGGTTCTCCTTGAAATACATTTTATATGTGAGCTACATTCATTTGAGATCACGATCAGAAAAGGCTTTCACTTTGATCTGATCCAAACAAAATGTGAGCATGTAAACTCAATTTTGTCACACAGCAGCAGTATGGGACACAACACATAAAGTCCCAACCTTTTTATTTGCAGTCTGCATATTTTAGCGAAATTGAATTCTGTATGAGCAACATTTAAGCGGCTAAGCTCTCATGTTTATAGAGTATTGCCACGTCTTCATGATAGAAATACATGAAATTGGGCATCTGCTTTAATGAGAAAAGACAAAGTAACTCCATTATTAAAATGATCTCACCATGCACGTTTATTTCTTTAAATTCCCCACATCAAAGCAGCTCATTTCATTTTGTTAATTAGACGCCGAATAATTAAACCTCACTTCAAAATGCCGGGAAATGAGAGCAGATTTCTGCTCATTGAAATATAGATAGGACTTCAGTAGCCTAGTTAGCAATATATTATTTTCCCCCTCTCTGCATCAAATTCTCTGGCCTTATTATTACTTTTCTGAACAACCACACGGTCTATAAAGAACTCTGAAACCCCAATGCCAACATTTTAAGCAATGTGAAGACATTCATGTTGAGGAGAATATTAATGCCTGCGTGTTTACGCCGTGGTAAACACAAGCATCCAGTTGACATGTAGCCAAAGACATCATTTAAATCTGGAGAGGTCACAGGAAACATTAGCAAATTATCTAGCCAATGCCTTCCTAGATCTCTCCAGAGATAATGGAAAAGCCAATCTATTTGCCTGATCGGTATCTTATCAGACCGGGCGAGAAAAGCTCACAGTAATTTCGCTTGATATAATAGAAGATTTCCCTTCACTTTGAGATTAGGTTTGCCTTGGGGGTCCATGCTTATAATTGTGCGCTTCTAACAAGGTGAAACATTTGTGGAATTCACAACTATATTCACCATCACACATGCAAAGGTGCTGTGCGGGATGTGCAAGCATATGACCTGGGGTTCTATTGAAACAAGTAAATGGGTGATAATTGAGTGAATACTGAAGGAGTCAAGCATTCACGCTGTTATTGTGGAATGAATAAAAGTTTAAAGGGACATTCTGTGATCCCTCGCGCCATCTAATGGTGAACTAATAATTCATTCGTTGTAAAAAAAAAAAAAAACGTCTTATGTTGTATCGCATCAACATATATATATTTTTTTAAATAATTATAGGTTTAGTAATCACTAGTGGTGCAACAGATCACAAAAGTCACGGTTCGGATCGGATCACGGATTTGAGTCACAGACCGGATCGTTTTTCGGATCAGCCATAAAAAAGTATATAAACAGTACTTTGCGTTCATTTATTTTGTAAAGCGTTTTTTCCCCATTAAATTAAAAAAAGAAACCTTCTTTTTGCATGGTTTATGTGTAAAATAAGGTATTAATGCCTTAAAGTTGTGTTCCTAAAGCCTGGTTCACACGGCAAGATTTTAAAATTGTCGGCCGATTTCCAATCTTTGACAGACACCACACGTGAAGAGAAAAAATCACGGGAGTTCCAGTTTTGAATGTACCGTGCATGGTGTGCGGCCACACTGCACAATCAACACACCCCATACGAGCTGAGTTCATTCAAGAATGTGACGGGAAGTCTCGCAAAACATCTCGAGATTAAACGTGGCTTCCGACTCGTCAACATGAGTCGATCCTGGGTTTCAGCCGAGAAAGCGGCATAAAAAGAAAAGGTGTTGTTTAAAGGAGTGTAAATGGGCACTGGCGTGACATCGCTTGCCCTTGGCTCGGTGCTGGCGGCGTGGGTTGGCATCCCACCCGGAGACCACGTTTATTTGTGGAGAATGTGTGTGCTTGTATAAAAAACAAAAAACAAAAAAAATACAAATAATTAAAAAACTAAAAAGAGTGTAATAGCGCGAGCACGGAATTTCTGCTGCGTCATGACCGTTTTGATTTTGGATTCCTCACCGGCTTCCCCGCTTGGCTCGCTTTCTGATTGGCTGCATGTCACTGTCAATCTGCTGCGCGGAGCGAAATCGGGCCAAAAAAATCCAACATGTTGGATATATGTGTGGTGACAATACACACGGCAGGATTATCTGTGAAGATTATCGCTTGCGTCTCGGCGCGTCCTTACGATTGTCGGGAGGGGAAATTCGGGGCTAAAATCGGGCCAATTCTCCTGCTGTGTGAACCAGGCTTAAGTTTGACATTTTGAGTTGAATGTTTTACTTTTTTTAATGGGCTTGTGTTTTATGAAATAAATTAAGACAAAGTTCTATTTATCTTTTTTTTTTTTTAATGAAAATACCTCAATGTACAATTTAAGGCACATTCCCTTCCTTTAAATATGGAGAGTGAATTATAAGTATCCTTCCTTGGTCCAGAATATTGAAAAAGAATTAAAGTTGCTCCATTTCTCTAACCTGGAACCAGAATGATATTGTGATTCACTTAAGCAAATTCTCAACAATATCAATCTGGGACTGCTCCACAATTATTTGCTTGGGAAAGTCGGAACATGCTATACAATACTTCAAGCTGATTGGACGATACGGCATTGTGCACGTTTGTTTTCACCAATCACAGCCACAGAAATGTCGTCTTCGTTCTCATCGAAGGGGGAAAAAAAGAACGAACATCTTTAGCAGCTAAAAATGCACGAAGCGCCTCTCACTGTTCCACATTCAACAAGGGAATGGTGAGTAAGTCTGCGAGAACACAATTAATTGCAGCGTCCATTCGTCTATATTAGGTTTGTTTGTTTCCCCCGGAGTCGGTACTGACTTCCTGGTTTCGTCACAGCTGCAGATCACGCCCCAAACACAATGTCGCTCTGTGATTGGTCCAAACCACCAGTGGTTCGGATCGGTGGAAATCAACGGGCTTGGTACAAGATGTATTCTCGGGAGGTTATGAACTCACAAATACTGCAAGAATTCATCTTGCGAGAGCAAGGTTACCGTTTCTCCCCACAGCCAACATTTTCAAACCCCTTTCAAAGCTTTCAGCCTCAGTGTAATTATAAAGCTTGTGTGGGCTAAAATAACGGCCAGTTTGTAGAAGAGAGAAAAAGACAATAGGAAGCAACTCCCACTTAAAGGGATCGTTCGGCATTTTTAACATGAATCTCAATTTGATCCTCACCTCCCGTGTGTGCGATCAGCACTGACTTACCCCTGACAGCGTTCGGTGACACCAGTTCTGGTCCGGCGTTGGACGAGAGGAAAATAGTCCAGCAAGCTGGCTGGGGTCTCGGAAATAAAGCGTTTTTCTTCTAAAAACTATTTGTTTTCAAAAGCGTGATACATTTCCCTCACAATACTCTTTTCTGAATAAAGTCAGACGCCATTACCGCCAGCCACTACTTTTCTGTTCGTTCGTATCACTGTGCGGCGCCCTGTAGAACGCTAACCGACGCACTGCAGCCAGCTAGCTGATACTTCCGCCTGAAGTTGTTTGCCTTTTCGGCGGAAGTATCAGATTGCTGGCTGCAGTGCGTCGGTTAGCGTTCTACAGGGCGCCGCACAGTGATACGAACGAACAGAAAAGTAGTGGCTGGCGGTAAAGGCGTCTGACTTTATTCAGAAAAGAGTATTGTGAGGGAAATGTATCACGCTTTTGAAAACAAATAGTTTTTAGAAGAAAAACGCTTTATTTCCGAGACCCCAGCCAGCTTGCTGGACTATTTTCCTCTCGTCCAACGCCGAACCAGAACGCGTGTCACAGAACGCTGTCAGGGGTAAGTCAGTGCTGATCGCACACACGGGAGGTGAGGATCAAATTGAGATTCATGTTAAAAAATCCGAACGATCCCTTTAAGGAGGACACGACACACTCGTTGTTCATGCTAACAGGTAGCACGAGCCACCTACGTCTGAGACTTCTGCCGTATTGTACAATGACGGCATTATTAATTAGCATTTTCTCAGCGTCCTAAATTAGCGATTGAACATGAGTTTGGGATTGTTGTTTTTATGTTGGTCGTAACTACACTGTCAATCAACTATGAGAAAATAACGTCTAAAAGGGAAGTCAAGCTAGCCATCACGCTACGATGTGAGAGAACTTCAAACCAAAAGTGTACTAAGAGGCTATTTGCTTTGCCATCAATGTCTTACTGTATTTGTAAATTTTATTTTGAAGTTCGGCTTAGCGTGTTACGTTGAGTATGTTTCAGCTTCCATTACATGTCAGAATGGTATCGACTGTGAACGTGCACTTTGTTTTTGTTTTCGCCCCCAGCAACCGATCCGAACCGACCATGGATCAATAATGATCCGTTGCACCACTAGTAATCACGAATTATATGACATGGCTGTAGTCTCACCTTACTAGTGCTGCCATGTTTCGCCGCCATCTTCCTGCTATGGATGCCCAAAGGACAACTTTGTGAATGTAGTTAGCCCGGGTGGTATTGCATCAAGTGTCGGACCCAATGGGTTGAACACAAATTACCTTCCACAGCTGGGACCAGCAGGTGGTCGTCAATGTCATTAACTCCCATGATTCCGGCCCGTCACTTGTGACTTTCTGCTTTGCTCTCGCAAGCTTTTACTAGCTTTTTTTTGTTTTATTTATTATTATTATTATTTTTTTTTTTTACTATTTCCTCCCGCTAGCCGCTCTTGTTAGCCACTCCAACCTATGGCTCAGACTAATCCCGCTAGCCACTCTTGTTAGCTGCTCCAGCTAATTCCGACTCGCTCAGTCTGTTGGCGTCGCTCGCTGGGCTTCACCACTCGTTTGCACACAAAGAATAAGAATTGGTGGTATGCTTGCGAAATGTGGTCTTTCTGAGCCACCGTGCTATGCTACTCTTTGACTACTAGATGGCGCTAGGGATCAACTGAATGTCCCTTAAATGATTTATCTAATTCTGCACTGCAGTGACAGATGGACAAATAGGAGGACAAAATGACATTGAGGAGCTGCATATTGTAAATCAAAGTGGTGGGAGGATAGTGGATGGACCGACAGATGCGTGGAAAGAGCGAAGGTTTAATGAGTAAATGATTTAATGTGTTCCTCTTGTCAAGCCAACAAGTCAAAGTTGAAATTGCTGTTGGTAAAGCCGTCCGTTATTTGTGACCTTAAAGTGTGGAAATGAGCCGTCTGTGAACTTGAGGCCATCTGTTGCACAGCTGCAGTCTGAGGAGTCATCCACCTCCAGAGACTTTTGTTTTATTTTTTGGGGCAAATTCAGACCGAGCGAGATCTTACCCTTAATCTTCTGTCTATCCAGCAAGATGCCATCAGACTTCTGTCTGCCCAATATTGCTTTGCCCTCCAAGGTTTTGTTTTAGTCAAGCCCGGCTGAGTTACCTTCGGAGTCGACGGCCCGCTTTGACATGAATGAAGACTGACAGCTGTGGCTATGAAGTGGAAACAGATCTGTGGCTTTTTGCGTGGCCTCTTGAATTCCGCCGTTCTCCGGGGTCAAATCAGCTGTCCTTTACACCAATCGATCCAGGAACATTGATTCGTTCACCAGTTTAATTTGCTTACGGGTGTCTGATTAGTAATGATTTACGGAGCACTTTGCTCTCTTTGCAAACGCCTACAACCATGCACTTTGATGAATTAGCTACTTTTCCGTGCCCTTTCATATATGAACCTTTTAAAATTTATAGGTTGGGACCCCGCCCACTCGAGGAGCCCTCTGGTGATCAGTAGAAATTGGAGGAGTTTGTTTTTCTGTCACCGCAGTAAATCCAACTGTAGAGGTCACTAGCTCAAGAGATACTCATGCCAAAACATGGGCTGAGCTTTCGGCTGCTTAACTATTGATGACCTGGATGTAAACATTAACTAGAAAAAAAATGTACTCAGTGCACATTTTTACATATTCAGATATGCAGGAATCTATGTTAGTCAACCATGTGACAGAAATACAAGTATAATATATTTAGTAGGAACGGGGATCTGAATCATTATCAATACTGCCCATCAAGCAATTTAAAAAACATCTACAATACACCACCACCTCTACAATATACATATGAACACAAAGAATAGAATACTTGTGTAAACAAGAATTGGACCACAAATTCCACCTTTTTGGTTCAAAGACGACGGCCATGTAGTCGTGATCAAGATAAGCCACTGGCGATGGCATCAAGCATCAACATTGGCCAAGTGACTTTGAATGTGGCGGGCCTGTCGGTGCCAGAAAAGCTAGTTTGGCAGGACAGCTTACAGGAAGTGGCATAAGGAAGCAGGAAAGAGGAGTCTACAAAGAAGGCAATTGTTGGTTCGCCAAGGCTTTCCTTGTTGCTTTGAAACCTTATTTTTGGCGAGTGACTAAGGTATCTTGTTTTGATCTAGAACTACAGCTTTGAAAATTGAATCGTGATTCGTGATAACACACTAGTAACACTAAAACAGCAGTTCTAATATATGCATTATGCCACATATTTGGTGGTTAAAAAAAGCTGAAGTAGCCAGTCACTTTTTTTTTTTTTTTTCCAGATTTCATCGTGTATTTAGTTAGATCACTTCTGATCTTAATGAGGAGAAGCGCTATTGAAAATGAATGGATGATGTATTTAGATAAGGGGTCACCAAAGACCACAGGTGTCGTGAACGCGGAAGTGTGGTGGTGGACCCAAATGCAGGAGGCGGACGAGTCAGAGGTGCGAAAAAAGAAGTAAATTTAATCCAACAAAACCAAAGTAGCAAACAGGGCTTGGTGACAACGAATACAAAAATAGCAGAGGGAAAACTATACAGGAGCAGACGAAAACACTGGCAACATGAACGTGGGGAAACAAGAATAATGAACCGACAAACACTGACACGAAAACCGATAACTAAATACACACACTAATTACACACGACGAGACACAGCTGGGCAAGACACAAGTGGAAGGGGTTGCTGATTGGATGGCACATGAGGATGGGCAGGTAAACACAGGTGGACATGGAAAGGCTTAACGATACTAGGGAAAACCAGGAAATCAAAACATGACAAACTAAAAACCCAACAAAAACAAAGCAAAACCCACCCTAAACAGAACCAAAACATGACAGTACCCCCCCTTCAAGGGACAGCTCCCAGATGTCCCATAAGGTCCATAAACAACAAAACAGGCGGGAGGGTGCACGGCCCACTATCAAGGGCAGTAAAAAAAAAAAAACAAACAAAATGCCAAAACCCTAGAGGTGGCCAGCCGAGGAGTGCCCAGAGGGCCAGTCAGGTGGACGTCCCGGACGCCAGACGAGGAGTGCCCGGAGGGGCCAGTCAGGTGGGCGTCCCGGACGCCAGACGAGGAGTGCCCAGCGGGGCCAGTCAGGTGGGCGTCACGGACGCCAGATGAGGAGTGCCCAGCGGGGCCAGTCAGGAGGGCGTCCCGGACGCCAGACGAGGAGTGCCCAGCGGGGCCAGTCAGGAGGGCGTCCCGGACGCCAGACGAGGAGTGCCCAGCGGGGCCAGTCAGGAGGGCGTCCCGGACGCCAGACGAGGAGTGCCCAGCGGGGCCAGTCAGGAGGGCGTCCCGGACGCCAGACGAGGAGTGCCCAGCGGGGCCAGTCAGGAGGGCGTCCCGGACGCCAGACGAGGAGTGCCCAGCGGGGCCAGTCAGGAGGGCGTCCCGGACGCCAGACGAGGAGTGCCCAGCGGGGCCAGTCAGGAGGGCGTCCCGGACGCCAGACGAGGAGTGCCCAGCGGGGCCAGTCAGGTGGGCGTCCCGGACGCCAGATGAGGAGTGCCCAGCGGGGCCAGTCAGGTGGGCGTCCCG
Source organism: Festucalex cinctus (assembly GCF_051991245.1). Classification (NCBI taxonomy): domain Eukaryota; kingdom Metazoa; phylum Chordata; class Actinopteri; order Syngnathiformes; family Syngnathidae; genus Festucalex; species Festucalex cinctus. The sequence continues at coordinate 6,341,313 of NC_135415.1, forward strand.
GACGCCAGATGAGGAGTGCCCAGCGGGGCCAGTCAGGAGGGCGTCCTCGACGCCCGACGAGGAGGGCCCGGCGGGGCCGGTCAGGAGGGCGTCCTCGACGCCCGACGAGGAGGGCCCGGCGGGGCCGGTCAGGAGGGCGTCCTCGACGCCCGACGAGAAGGGACCGGCGTGGCCGGTCAGGAGGACGTCCTCGACGCCCGACGAGAAGGGACCGGCGGGGCCGGTCAGGAGGGCGTCCCTGACGCCCGACGAGGAGCAGAGGTGGCGGCGGGGTGTTCGCCGCCAGACGAGGAGCAGGAGGCGACGGCCTCAAGTCGTGCGCCACCCGGGTAGAAGCTGGTGGAGGCGGCCGCTGGTCGGGTGCCGCCGGAACTGGTGCAGGCAAAGGCGGCCTCTGGCCGGGCGCCGCCGGAACCGGTGGAGAAGGCGGCCGCTGACCGGGCGCCGCCGGAACCGGTGGAGAAGGCGGCCGCCGGCCGGGCACCGCCGGAACTGGTGTAGGCGAAGGCGGCCGATGGCCGGGCGCCGCCGGAACTGGCGCATGCGAAGGCGGCCGCTGACCGGGCGCCGCCGGAACTGGCGCATGCGAAGGCGGCCGCTGGCCGGTCGCCGCCGGAACTGGTGCAGGCGAAGGCGGCCGCTGGCCGGGCGCCGCCGGAACTGGTGCAGGCGATGGCGGCCGCTGGCCGGGCGCCGCCGGAACTGGTGGTGGAGATGGCGGCCGCCGGCCGGGCGCCGCCGGAACTGGTGCAGGCGAAGGCGGCCGCTGGCCGGGCGCCGCCGGAACTAGTGCAGGCGAAGGCGGCCGCCGACTGGGCGCCGCCGGAACAGGTGGTGGAGAAGGAGGCCGCTGGCCGGGCCCCACCGGAACAGGTGGTGGAGAAGGCGGCCGCTGGCCGGGCGCCGCCGGAACAGGTAGTGGAGAAGGCGGCCGCTGGCCGGGCGCCGCCGGTCGAGGAGCTGGAGGTTGCGGCCCAGGCGAAGCGGCCAGGGGCTGCGGCTAAAAACCCAACAAAAACAAAGCAAAACCCACCCTAAACAGAACCAAAACATGACAACAGGTTGGCTGAGTGGCCTATTTTAAAATTTTTCTTTTTATTTAAAAGCTTTCCAGTGTGTGATTTCTGAGGAATGTGGTAGAATTGATCTTTTAAAAATGTAAACATAGATTTATTGTGACGAAACACCAAAAATTCTCTATTTTATTTTCGGCAAAATTTAAGAATTTCCGTGCCATCCAGGCTTTGATTTCCTCCAGAGAGGACAAAAGTGGACAAAAGGCCCACATAATGTTGCTATAAAAACATGGAACTTACCAAAGAAAGATTACAGTCTCTTCTTTCATCAGAAAAAAAATATCTGTTTCAGTATTGCAGCAATTAGCATTAGACTATAGCTATGTTTTATCAATATTCACATTCCTGGTGAAAACACTGGCAAAAAGAGCTTGTTGCAACATGGCTCTGGCTGATCTCTAATACTCTGGTGCCACCTGCTGGCCATTTTTTGTAAAAACTACCATTGCTTAAAGGCACCTCTTCATGTCAGAAGCTGGATCAAAGCCGTCTGTATGCTCATGCATAAAAAAAAAACATTAAAAACAAAAAACAAAACATCTAAATATGTTTTTGGGAGTGAAGGACAAAGTATTAAAAAAATGTGTTTACACGTTTTGGGGTTTGAATGAGTTAACATCCATCCACAATGGATACATTTGTAACATGACAATTGGTGGTTGGAGTAATATATTACTTTTGGAAATACAAGAATGTATGAAATAATTCCACAACTATGCACCTTCTCTGTGTTTTTTCCCCCCAATGACAATGTAATTTGCAGTTGTCAGTCGACAGCATGTGTAAACGGCGGCCATGTAATTTGACAAGGTGTTTTGTAATATTTAATTCAATATGCAAGAGGAAATGGGAATTCTCAATTCCATATATTTCCATTTTGAATAAAAAATGAAATCAAAGCGTAATCACTGGTGTGGTTAAAGTTTCATTTGAGGCACAGACATCTCACATCAACATATTTGGGCAAACAAATAGATTTATTAATTTCAAGAAATGCCATTCAGTTTTCTGTTTAGCTTTTAGTTTAGTACTTCTCATACCAGCATGTAGGAGTCCAATTTCCACATGAAGCGCTGCTGGTGTGAAACAAAAGCATAACACGTCACGGCGGTGTGTAAATGGGAATGTTTGCCCCGACTCATTTGCCTGCCAAAAGACATGAAGACCCGAGGGAAATGATGTGTGACACACGGGCCCTCACATGGCAGCCTGTGGCAAGTTGTTGCTATGATGAAGCTACACGCTCATTGGCCTCCCGCTCAAATACGACAGCTTGTCCCAGTCGTTGACTGTAAATATAGCAGTGTTGCCGACATCGCTCCTGTAGGTAGGGGTTTGCCACACCCTTTTTGCTTGATTTTTCACCTTTACTGTTATTTGTAATCTCCCCTCATTTGTTACACTACAAAGCAACAGCTTGGCAGGACTCCACACATATAAAGTAGCGTGAATGTGCTTTGTCATGTCCTCTGGTGAAGAGACGTTAATATCAATATGACGTAATTCTATCTGAAATTCAATATAGTGTTGCAGTTGATTGAGAGTAGCTCATAAACACGGTGAAGGTGCTCCAAACACTTGAGCCTTGAACGATTTTCATCTTTGTAAATGTTTATATGTTCAAAAAGACTTATCTGAAAATCAAATGTGTATTTTATTTTCAATATTACTGCATGGAAATTCGTGATTGCTTCAGCAAATTGACTATTAATGTATAGTATAGTATGAGCTAGCTAGTTGTAATTGAGGTTTAAGGGTGTCCTAATCACCTTTTTTTTTTTTTTGCACCTGAGTCCGAGTCACCTGATTTTGAGGATCTACCAAGACAGAGTTCTCATCCGATACCTCGTCAATGTATTAAGGAAAAAAGAAAGTGCATCCAAATGTTATTTATTTATTTATTTATTTATTTATTTATTTATTTATTTATTTATTTTATTATGTTTTTTTAATTTTATATTATTACAAAAACTATCCATGACACCTTTTATATGGCTAGTGGAGCAGTGTTTTATTAAACAAAATAAAATATACAACAAAAAATACAAAAATAAATTGGGCCCATCAGTTTTTCAGGTGGCATATTAAGTAGGGATGTAACGATAACTGCAATTTTGTGATATCGTGATATTACAGCTGCCACAATATATCATCGTCGTCATTAGGGATGTTCGATCCCACTTTTTTTCAGACCGATACAATACTCAGAACCTCAGTACTCACCGATACTGATACCAACTGCCGATACCAGTAGTACATTTTGACAAATAAAAAAAAATCACTAAAAGATATTTTTAAACAAATATATTTCCTTTAATTGTGACAAAAAACAAACAAAAAAAAAACAGCACAGTCACTCTTTAATAGTCTTAACGCTCAAAATAAAACACAAAAATTTTCTTTTAGTTTAAGATTCACAATTTTGAAGTATTTCCAAACCGGTGAAGTTTTGGTGAAAATCTGCTGCAAGCTAGCGCCAGTTACAGGCAAGGAGGACTCACTTAACGTCTTCCCCCTCTGCCATCGGTCGCTTGTACTCGACTGCGTCACGAGTACTCGAGTACTTGAAAAAAGGCTGGTATCGGCCCGATACCGATACCTGGTATCGGTACTCGCCCATCCCTAGTCGTCATGTCACGATATTAAAAGCAGCACATCTGTTAAAAAAAAAGAAAAAGTCAGGATTTCCACTTGTGCAGTTCTAGCACCCTCTGGTGGCTACTTTTTTAGTGCAGTTTAATTTTCACAAGGCATGTTTTGGCCTTTGTATGTTTAAAATCCACGATAATGGTCAGATGAAGGGGAACATAACATACTTGTGAACAGAGTCAATATGTGGATGAACTAAATTTATTGTATTTATTAAGTTCTTATTTATCCATCCATCCATCCATTTTCTTGACCGCTTATTCCTCACAAGGGTCGCGGGGGGTGCTGGCGCCTATCTCAGCTGGCTCTGGGCAGTAGGCGGGGGACACCCTGGACTGGTTGCCAGCCAATCGCAGGGCACACAGAGACGAACAACCATCCACACTCACAAGCACACCTAGGGACAATTCAGAGCGCCCAATTAACCTGCCATGCATGTCTTTGGAATGTGGGAGGAGACCGGAGTACCCGGAGAGGACCCACGCGGGCATGGGGAGAACATGCAAACTCCACCCAGGAAGGCCGGAGCCTGGACTCGAACCCGAGTCCTCAGAACTGGGAGGCGGACGTGCTAACCACTCGACCGCCCATTTCTTATTTAATCTAAATAATTATTAATTGATGCATTTATTAATTTCATTAAAAAATAGTATCAATTTGTTGTAATGCTTTTATTAGTGCCTCAATATATATATACATATATATATATATATATATATATATATATATATATATATATATATATATATTTTTTTTTTTTTTTTATATATAATATTTATATTTTTACATATATTTTTTAATTGCTGTAATGTACAAAAACACAATAATGCGTGTTTTTTGTTGTATGAGATCTTTTTTTTTCTTTTTTTTTCTTCTTTTATATCGTCATCCTCCCCACGATATCGTGATAATTATCATATCGTGACCTTCATGTAGTAATAATATCGTATCAAGATGTTTGGATATCGTTACATCCCTAATATTAAGTTAGTTGTGTTGAATGCAGCTCTCTACTTTCTGCTAAATACGCAAAAACATTGCAAGTTGCCGTTACGCTGTCTTTACCTTCCACATTATCATTGTTACATGATGCTAGCTTCATGTTAGCTTCATGTTAGCGTCATGTTAGCTTCCTGCGACTACTAGCAGAACGTTCCCCCATTGCCTGTGTTACTTTCGCTATTTCCGGCTGTGTTGGAATGTTGTGTACTAGTATGTACTATGTGTAAAATATATTTGTTTGTTTTTGAAGCCTAAAATAAAATAAAGAAAAAGTAAGTAAAAGTGATCATGCACAATTTCCGATCATGTCATCAGGACATCCCTGGTAATTAGTTATATAATATAATGTATTTGTTTTCGTTTTGTTTCAGTGACGACATATATATATATGTATATATATATATGTATATATATATATATATATATATATATATATATATATATATATATACATATATATATATATATATATATATATATATATATATATATATATATATATATACACACACAGTATATCCATCTATCTGTACTCATATTGTTTGTAAGCGCAAGAGAACTCCATAAATGCAAGAAAAGCAAAACCTTGCCTCCGGAGTTTTCTGTCTTGGTTTGTTGGCTGTCGAGCTGCAAATAGTCATTGTCTCGTGAGGACATCACACGATTGATTAAAAAATGTGATTTTTTTTTTTCTTTCTGTGTTGATTCTCACTCATCCGCGTCATGGTAAGCTGCAAAAGCTCAATCGGGGCAACTTCACTCTTCTTTGTGTGTTTTGTTGAGTTTTTTTTCTTTTCTTTTTTCCCTTTTTTTGGAGGGTGGTGATTATGCTTTTAGATATCTCAACTTTATTGTTTTACATACTTGTATCATGTTATTTTTTTCGTCTCAGTGTGACCCAAATAGTCATTTGCATTTGCCCTGTATGAGGGTCTAGAGTTCTTGCACTTTTAAAAAATCAATTTGCTGGATCTTCACCTTCATTCGTTTCTTCTTTAACCCATACCTCACCCACAGTTTCCACAAAATACGGTGGATTGTTCTTTCAGTCAAACTAAGGAAATGCTATGCAAAATCACCTCCTAAGGAAATGTAATAAAGTGCAGTTAGTGTCCATACTTCCATCCATTTTCTTTACCACTTATCCTGTTCAGTGTCACGGGGAGCTAGACCCTATCCCAGATGACATTAGGCTCAAAGCAAACAAATCTGGGACTTGTCACCAGTCAATCACAGCGCACAAACAGAACCACACAATCACAATGTTTTTTTGTTTTGTTTTTTTAAGTCAGCAAGTGAACAACTACACCCCAGTGACCAGTAGTGTATATATTGTGTGTAGTTGAAAAAAAAAAAGTGTTTTGAGATTTTAAAGATGACATTCAGGTCAGTACACAGAAGCCCTTTGTGTTTGGACTGTCTGTGGGGAACAATGGGATGAGATTGCATCAGATTTTTAAATTGATATTTGAGACCAGCGTGCGGCCGCTCTGTAGATTGCAAACATTGTAAGGACAAACGGCTTGGCGATAACCTCGCATCTGGCCTGATGGGAGATAGAAACAAAACAAAAGGAGCCTTGATCAGCTCAAGATACCGCCCCTTAAAACCCTGCTAAGCACAACAGTGGAACACTTGGGGGGCAAAACAAACTTCTTTTTTTTTTTTTTCTAGATGAAAACAGCCCTTGTGTATGTGAATTCCAATAAATCAAAAAGAACCTTTGCCTCTTGTGTGCAAGATCAGGTGATCTGGCATTGTTAATAAAAATCAATTTGTTTTGACTCCGACAAAACAACTTGTGCAAGGATTCTTGTGTTTTCAGAAGCAGAAATGTAATTACTGCTTTGCCCTCACCTTCAAAGTAAGCGTCAATAACGCGCCACGCATGCCGGTGTCAAGAGTACAAGGTCTCTCAATGCACAGCTCAGACTCTCTCAGTCAAATTATCCCTCTCCTTTGCACTTTGTTTGCCATCAAAAAAAGCAGCAAGCAAAAGCCCCTGTGTGTTGTCAGGCTTCTGTTTTGTTTGGATATATACGGGAGCGCATGCATTTTGTGTGCGCAGTGGGTGTGCACTCAAACACATAGCTGGCTGATGATTGCTTGTGACGGCTATATTGATTTCTGTCAAAAGTAAAGCTTGCAAGGCTGCTCCGAGACAGCAGGTGGAGATTTCTGATAATGACCGAGTGATTCCACTGGAGACACCTGGGGAGTGAAGCTCTTAAGGCCACACACACACACAAACAAGCTTACATGAGCACAGCATGGCGGTAGGAGACAGATTTCTTCATGCTAAATGACTCTTTGCTTATTCTCACTAACAATGACAACGTTTACACGCAGTCAATAACCCTTTCAAACCATGAATATTGGCAATGTTCGGGTTTTGAATGGCCATGTCAACGCACACAAAAACCAGAATATAACGTTATTCGTTTTTGTTTTTTAATCCCTTTTCAAACCCGGAACGGCACATTGGTTTGTGTTCTGCACATGCTCTATTTGAAAAGTATCTTTGTCTGATGTGTACAGAATAGGGTTGCCAACTGTCCCGTATTAGCCGGGACGCCCCGTATTTTGGGCTAAATTGTTATGTCCCATACGGGACCTCAAAAGTCCCGTAAAATAATCCTCAATTCTTACACGAAATGTAGCAAGCGGCATCTTTGCTATTTTTGGACCACGGCTGCTCCCGTAGGTTGACAAGCAACAAAGTGACACGAAGCGAGGAGGTAGGACTCAGACGCAGAGTGTAAGTTGGCCAACAAGGCTGCAGCTTTAATGAATCGAACCAAAAAACACCTCTCAAAGAGGGAAAAAAGGCAGAACAAAAAGAGCTCCAAACTGGAGATAAAACAAGGGCACTCAAAAACAGGGACAACTAAAGGCGCTCCGCTAGGGAGGAAAACAAGGGGCAAACTAAGGGCGCAAGACAAGGCAAGGCAAGACATCGAACAAGGACTGTGAATCAAGGACTGTGAGGACGCTTCCATGCACTGAGATGTGACACTTCGGCACTGAGGGAATGATTCAGGTGGCTTTTATGTCCGGGTTGATTGGGAACAGGTGGTGGTAATCATGGGCGTGGACCGGTAATCAGTGAGGCTGCAGGAAGGGTAAGTGACCTGGGGTGAGATGAGAGTTAGTACTTTCAAAATAAACCGGGAACCTGACTGTGAAAATAAAAGCATGACCCGCCACTCTGGTGGCGGCGTGACAGTACCCCCCCCTCAATGGCCGGCTCTCGACGGCCCAGGAATCTCCGGATGTTCATCATAAAAATCGTCAATGAGGGAGGGGTCTACAATGAATCGGGCGGGCACCCATTGCCGTTCTTCAGGCCCGTAACCCTCCCAGTCAATCAGGTATTGGTGTCCCCGGCCCCGCTTTCTAACGTCCAATAATTTCCTTACTTTATAGACTGGGCCCCCCTCCACCATCTCCGGAGGGGGCGGCGCGGGCTCGGGCGGGACCAGGTAACTGTCCTGGACTGGCTTGACCTGGCTCACGTGGAAGGTGGGGTGGGTGCGGAGGGATCGAGGCAGGCGAAGGCGCACGGCGGCAGGGCCTATAGTCTTTGCAATCGGGAATGGCCCCACGAATCTTGGGGCCAACTTCGGACAAGGAACTTTGAGGTGAAGATTTCTTGTCGAAAGCCATACCTTCTGCCCTGGCTGGTACTGTGGTGCGGCCTTCCTCTTCCGGTCAGCAGCTCTTTTCACCCTGTCGCCTTGACGTTGAAGTGCCAGTCGAGCTGCTGACCAGATTCGGCGACATCGGCGGGTCATGGCGAGGACCGAGGGGACTGAGGCTTCCTCCTCCAGGTCCGCGAAGTACGGCGGATCGTATCCGTGCACACATTTGAAAGGCGTAATTCCTGTGGCAGAGGTAGGTAAAGAGTTATGTGCTAATTAAACCCAGACCAAGTTCTTACTCCATGAGGACGGATTTTGGGAGACCAAGCATCGCAGCCCGGTCTCCAGCTGTTGGTTGAGTCTCTCGGCTTGTCCATTGGCTTCTGGGTGGTAGCCTGAGGTCAAGTTCGCCTTGGCCCCTATGGCTCTGCAAAACTCTTTCCAGAAACGAGAAACGAACTGGGGCCCGCGATCGGACACAATGTGTCGCGGGAATCCATGGGTTCTGAATATTTGGTCAATCATGATTTCTGCTGTTTTCTTGGCGGAGGGTAGTTTGGGTAATGGAATGAATCGGACCATCTTTGAGAAGCAATCAACAACTGTAAGTATTGTGGTTTTACCATTTGATTTGGGAAGTCCAGTGACAAAGTCCATCGAGATTTCAGCTCAGGGTCTTGATGGGATCGGCAGAGGCTGAAGGAGACCCATCCGGGGTTGATTCGACGACTTATTCCGAGCACAGACTGGGCAGGCCTTTACATATTCCTGTACCGAGGACTCCATAGAAGGCCACCAGAATCTTCGGGCGACAGCGAACAGGGTCCTGCGAGTACCTGGGTGACAAGACAGACGGGAGGTGTGTGCCCAGTTGATCACCTGTGGCCTTAGGGTCTCCGGGACGAAAAGACGCCGTGGTGGGCACTCCTTCGGCGTGATTGTGTCCTGGAGTGCCTCCTTGACCTCCTCTTCTATTTGCCAGGACATGGTTCCTATTATGCAGTCTTTAGGCAGAATGGGTTCAGGTTCGATTGCTGTGGTTTCCGGATCATGAATACGTGAGAGAGCGTCTGCTTTGACATTCTTGCTTCCAGGTCTGTAAGTCAGAGAAAAAGAAAATCTGTTAAAAAACAATGACCACCTGGCCTGTCGGGGGTTCAGTCTTTTTGCCTGGCGTAGATACTCTAGGTTGCGGTGATCTGTCCATATGATGAAGGGGTGTTCCGCGCCCTCCAGCCAGGGCCTCCACTCTTCTAGGGCGACCTTGACCGCCAGGAGTTCCCGGTCTCCCACGCTGTAATTGCGCTCAGCCTTGGAGAGCTTTCGGGACAAGAATGCACAGGGGTGCACTTTTCCATCTTCCTGGCTCCTTTGGGATAGGACGGCCCCGATACCCAGATTGGAGGCATCCACCTCGACCACGAACTGGCGAGTAGGATCAGGAACTCTGAGTATCGGGGCCTCTGTGAATTGTTTCTTGAGTTCATTGAATGCGGTGTTGGCTTCCGGGGTCCAGGTGAAGCGTTGCTGTGGGGAGGTCAAGGCATGGAGTGGAGCTGCGATGGAGCTGAAGTTGCGGATGAAGCGTCTGTAAAAGTTGGCGAAGCCCAGGAATTGTTGCACCTTCTTCCTGGATTCAGGTGTGGGCCAGTCCCTGACTGCGCTGACCTTCTCCGACTCCATCTCGACCTTGCCAGGGGATACAACGAATCCCAGAAATGAGATGGTATCGGTGTGGAAAAGGCTCTTCTCAGCCTTTACGTAGAGTTGATGGTCAAGCAGGCGTTTCAAGACTTGGGTGACATGGTGCTGATGGGTTTTCAAGTCCGGTGAGTAGATCAATATGTCATCCAAATAAACATATACGAACTGGTCGATGAAGTCCTTGAGCACGTCGTTAATCATGGCCTGGAAAACCGCTGGCGCATTCGTGAGTCCAAAGGGCATGACTAAGTATTCATAGTGGCCTCGGGGAGTATTGAAGCCGGTCTTCCACTCATCCCCTGCACGAATACGAACAAGATGATAGGCGTTGCGAAGATCCAATTTGGTGAACACCTTGGCTTGCTGGAGCTGGTCAAATACTGAGGACATCAGAGGCAGAGGATAACGGTTCTTGACTGTGATTTCATTCAGGGGGCTGTAGTCAATACAAGGGCGTAACGAGCCATCCTTCTTGCCCACAAAGAAAAAACCAGCTCCAGCTGGCGATGACGATGGCCGGATAAGTCCTGCTTTCAAAGAAGTGTCGATGTCACTCTACAAATTGACTCTACCTTTAAACTTCCCCCGATATGGCGTTTTAACATCTCATTACTGAAAGACGTAGAGTTTGATAAAATTATTAGAAGGGAGTGGGCAGATTTTTTGGAAATAAATGACTCTCCAAATATATCTCCATCTCTTCTCTGGGAAGCAGGAAAAGCGGTAATTAGAGGGAAAATTATATCATATTCAACTTATAAAAAGAAACAGGATCAAAAATTAGAAAAATACCTGGAAGATAAAATTAAACAACTAACGGATGAATATGCATTAAACCAAAATAATCAAATATGGATAGAACTACAGAATATAAAAATACAGTTAGATAACATGTTATCTAAAAAGACAGAGTTTATAATACAACAGTTGAGATATAATAATTTTGAACATAATAATAAATCAGGTAAATTCCTGGCAAATCAACTTCAACGGAATCGGGAAAAATCTCTTATAACGGCTATTAAAGATATAAATGGTGAATGCACACAATCACCAAAAGAAATTAACCATATTTTTTATAACTATTATCGAAATCTATACTCAGAAATTAATAGACCTAACCCTGAACAGATTGAGGTATTCCTAAATAGCTTAAATATACCTCAGTTATCTATTGAACATAAAGATATTCTAGATGCCCCGCTTACTATAGATGAGTTGTATCGTGCTTTAGACAGTATGCCTAATGGCAGAGCACCTGGTCCAGACGGCTATCCGGCTATATTTTTTAAACATTTCTGGTTAATGTTTGCTCCATTATTTCTAAGAGTAGTAACTGAAATTAAAAGTAAGGGTGATATACGTCAAGATATGAATATAGCAGCAATTAAACTTTTATTAAAGCCAGAAAAAGACCCCACCCTCCCGTCAAGTTACCGACCGATATCACTAATTAATACCGATATTAAAATTATCGCTAAGGCCTTGGCATCTCGACTAGAGACAGTAATCTTGACAATTATTCATAGCGATCAAACAGGTTTTATTAAAGGTCGTCATTCTACTAATAATATTAGGAGGCTCTTTAACTTGATTAGTATGTCACAGCGGTATGATAAAAAGGCAGTTGTTATTTCGCTGGATGCAGAAAAAGCCTTCGATAAAGTTAACTGGTCCTTCCTCTTTGCTGTCTTAAATAAATTCGGCTTCGGGGAGTCATTCATTCAATGGGTCTCAATATTATATGATTCTCCTAAAGCTACAGTTACTACCAATGGGATTACATCACAGAGTTTTACTCTACAAAGGGGAACAAGACAAGGGTGCCCAATGTCTCCTTTATTATTTGCTATATTTATTGAGCCGCTTGCATTAGCTATACGTCAGGATAGACGGATCCAAGGAATCCACTCAGGGACAATAGAACATAAAATTAATCTATATGCCGATGATATACTACTCTATTTAGAAGAACCTGCTATCTCGCTAGGGGAAGCATTTAACTTAATAACTAAATTCTCTCACTTATCAGATTACTCTATTAACTGGACAAAATCAACATTATTACCTATCACAGAAAATTCATGGAATCCTACAAGTCAGGATCCACACTACTCCTTTCCTACAGGTAATTTAAAATACTTAGGTGTTAAAATTTCACCAAAGTTAACTGAATTAACTTCTTTAAATTTTTTACCGTTATTGGACAGTATCCGTAGTGATCTGGAGCGCTGGAATAATCTTCCGATCTCTTTAATAGGACGGATAGCTACTATAAAAATGAAAGTTTTACCAAAGATTAATTATTTATTTTCAATGATTCCCTTTAAACCTACGTCTAACTGGTTCCAATCGCTGGACTCTGCTATCATAAAATTCTATTGGAATAAAAAAAAAAGCCAAAATTAGTCTATCTACTCTTCAGGAAAGTAAATCTAAAGGAGGTTTAGAGGCACCAAACTTTATGTACTATTATATAGCTAATCAACTACAATATCTTGTGCTATGGACACAACCCAACAGAGATACTAACTGTTGGTTGGAATTGGAGCAGAAGGATTGTAATAATCTTAGACTGTTAGATTTACTCTTTATTACAAAATTAATAAAACGACATAATTGTTTTAAAAACCCAATGATAGCCGCCACCCTGACTGCCTGGTGGAAGGCATTAGAAATTACAAACTCCCAATTGGCGCCCTGTGGGCTCTCTCCCATTTGGCATAACCCCAACTTTCAACTTAATAATCAGTCGTTCCATTTAAGCTTATGGGAGCAGAAAGGAATTACACACCTTCATCATCTTTTCTCAGATAATAAGTTTATATCGTATACAAACTTGGTCCAGAAATATGAAATAAAAAATGGAAATTTCTTACAAGTTAAAAATATGGTTAAGAAACAAATCCCAACACTTCAGGATACGCTCCAACTGCCTGTCTTAGCTAAAGATATTATAAAGCTTTCTCCAACAACAATAAAGAAAATATCAAAAATATATAAGTTATTTTTATACACAAATAAAACGTATTTACCGACTTTAAAATGGGAAAAAGACTTGTCTATAGTTCCGGAACCAGACTTTTGGACCCAAATCTGTGAAAATGTATTTAAAATGACCAAACAGACAAATTTGCAACTTATCCAATATAAGATACTTCATAGAACATATATTACACAATATATGATGAAAAAAATGGGACTCTCTGACTCCGACATTTGTCTCCAGTGCTCACAAAACACTGCCGATACTTATCTTCATGCTTTATGGTCATGTACTCCAGTGCTGCATTTCTGGACTAAAATCTTGGAAAAGCTCGCTGATATATTAAACTGTAGGCTTCCTTTATCTCCAAGATTGTGTTTACTAGGTGACTTAACAATAACTGAGCTACCATGTAAACAATCCCAATCTATATTTATAGCCCTTACTATTGCTAAAAAATATAATCCTTGTCAATTGGAAAAATAAACAATCTCTAAATATCGACCACTGGTTAAACTTACTAATAAATTATATCTCAATGGAAAAAATCTCTGCCTTAAATAAAAATCAAGTATCAAGATTTAAACAAATATGGTCTATGTACATAGAATATTTTAATCTTAATTTGGCAACTTAATCCTGCCAAGATTCTGCCTGTTAACGAGAGCCAACACATCGTTACAACTTCTGTTTTCGCTGCTTCTGTATTTGGTATTTTGTGTCTGATTGGTTTTATTTTTATATAGTCAGGAACCTAGTTGCTGCTAGTGGGCTCGAGCACACCACACTATACGACACTATACTCACTAACTCCTTAAGAGTTATTTCTAGCGGGCACTAAGCATCAACACTTGGTGTTACTGCATGCTAATTAGTCAATTTTCTCGACGCCGTCCCCCGGGGTCGGGCGGGGGTGGTTCTGCCACCCCCCCCCGTTGTCTGCTCGGTAGCGGTTGTTGTCTTGGCCGCTCCCTGGGCCCCCTGTGGGGTGCGGTGTTGGGGTGCTTTCCCTGGTGCCCGGGACGGCGCCGTCCCGGCGCGGTCCGCTGCTCCGTGCCCGGCGGCGCGGTTCGGGGCGGGTGGGCCTCTGGTGTGCCCCGTGGCTCCCTCTCCCCTCCCCCTTCCTCCCCCCCGTCGCCTCTCCCTCCTCGCCTCCTCCCGCCCATCCTCCTCTGCCTCCCGGTCCCTTTTCCCTTGTCGCCCTCCCTCCTCCCCCCCCCCCCTCCTGCCCTGCAGCCGCCCTTTCGCCTTCTTGTCGTCTTCCCCCCGCTTCCCCCTCCCCCCTTCCCTGTCGGCCCCTCGCCCCCTCCCCCTCCCTCTCCCTGGGCCTGGGGCTCCCTCCCCGGCCCGGGCGTCGGGCTCCGGGGGCCGGGCGGGGGTTTGAGGCCTGCCCCACTCCGGTAGAACTCCTGGCGCCCCGGGCGGGCTCCGGAGGCCCGTCCTATTGTGGTGCCAGATGGGTGGGGTGGGGGGCGGGTGGGGGTGGGGGGTGCTGGGGGACGGGCGTGCCACCTACACCCGCCGGGTTGAGTGAGGCCCCGCTGGTCGCTCCTCTTACTCACTTCACTAGTTTTGCACTATACACTTTGTAAATATACACATAGGGCACACAACACATTTCTTGGTGGGGTGGGGAAGGGTGGAAACACCGTCTTCACCCTTCAACTCCCCTCCAATTTTAATGCACTTCATGTCCAAGGGGAGGGGTGAGTTGGGGCGGGGAGCCATCAGAGGGGATGGACTGCAGTGCCTGGCAGCGCTGTGGTCCCCCCCATCTGTGTCCCTGCCCCACCACTTTGTCCCTCCTTTTTTTTTGGGGGGGGGATGCGGGTGTGTCGGTGTAGGGGAAATTTTTTCCCTCTGCTCCGACTCACCTGCTCCCAATTTTAATGCACCACACGCACACACTTGTATATACACTGGGTGGGGCCACATTCACGGTGTAAGGGTAGAGTTCGCCAGTCGGCGAGCTGGCGGACTCAGTAACAGGGTTAGGTGTCACTAGTACGCTGGCGTGACGACCGGGGCCTCTCCCCACCGGGCTCGGTGTTCTGGTGCTCCGCCTTTTCCCCTGGTGCTTCCTCCTCTGCTTCCCCCCTCCCGCCGCTGTGCTACTCTCGCACGGCTGGAGGTGGGGTGGGCACGTTTTCCCTCTCTGCGCTGCTGCCCGGTGCCGGTTTCCGGGGGTGGGGGGGGCTCGCGGGGGGCCGGGTTCGCGGGGGGGTTGGCGGTCGTCGGGGGGGGGGGGGGGGGGGGGGGGGGCTTGTTTGGGGGGGTGGAGGTATGGGTGGGTGGGGGGTTTGGTGTTGGGGGTCGGGGTGTGTTCGGGGGTTTGGGGGCCGGGGGTGGTGGGGCCTGGGTCGTGGTGGGTGGCGGGTTTGGGTGGGGTGCGGGGGGGTCGTGGGGGGATGGGGGCTGGGGACCGGTGGGGCGCTGTGGGGGACCGCTGGGCCTCGTTCTGCGGCCTTGGGCTTGGGGGTGTGGGCCGGGGCTGGGGCGGGGGTGTTCCGGGCGTCTGGGTCGGCTCGCCGACCGGTGTCCGCTCGGGTAGCTTGGGGGTGGCCTTGGTGCTGCCGCGGCCTGGGGATTTCGGGGGGGGGGGTGCTCGCTTTGCTGGACCGCGGTTGACGGCTTTCTTTCTTTGGTGGTGGTCCTTATGCATGCCAGATCCGTCGCACCAGCATCTACTGAAACTCAACAGAAGTAGCCTCTCCCTCCCACAGCCCCTTGAATCAGTGGGTGCTGGTGTCTGTGGATCTCACTTTGCTTTATCTATCCTTCCCTCCTTCCTCTCTTTAGTTTTTCCTCTGGTCACTTGAGATCTCAATTTATTGGAAGTTTGAGGCTTCTGGGGTTGGCATAAGACTCTGGTTTTGTAACCACGCAGGAGGGGTTTTGTTGGTGCTGGATTTCACTTTGATGGATTGGATGTACTGGCTTCTATGGATCTCACTCTGCCTTATCTATCCTTCCCTCCTTCCTCTCTGTAGTTTTTCCTCTGGTCTCTTGAGATCTCGCTAAATTTGCTGGAATTTAGAGGCTTCCGGGGTTGGCGTAAGACTTTGATTTTGTAATCATGGGGAAGGCAGGAAGTGTTTGGTCGGTGCTGGATTTCACTTTGATTTATCTTTCTTTTCTTTATTTTTTTCTGACCTTTTCTCTGGTCTCCTGACCATTTAAACTTCACGACTCTGGCAAGATTCTGAAGTACCTGGTTAAGGCGAAGGGTAATGGGATATTTATAAGGCTTTAGGTGAATTAATGAGTATAAATTTATACGTATTTGCACGCACACGCACGCACGCGCGCACGCACAAAAAAAAAAAAAAAAAAAAAAAAAAAAAAAAAAAAAAAGAAGTGTCGATGTACTCATTTAAGGCCTTGCGTTCGGGGCCCGAAACCGAGTACAATCTCCCTTTGGGAATGGAAGACCCAGAAATCAGCTCAATTGCACAGTCATAGGATCGATGTGGGGGAAGTGACATGGCCTTGGTTTTGCTGAACACCTCCCTGAGAGGATGATAGCAGGTGGGAACGGTGTTCAGGTCCGGGTAATCCTGGTCATTCACAAGAGACACCTGTCGGATAGCAGCGGGAGGTGCCTCTGCCGCTGGCCGCTCCACCCCATGGTGTTCACAATCACCTCCCCAGTCCAGGACTCGCCCTGATCGCCAGTCGATGCGGGGGTTGTGCATCTGTAACCAGGGATGACCCAGGACCAGTGTGTGTGATGGGGAGCGGAAGACATGAAAACGAAGGAGTTCTCTGTGCTGCCCAATGTGGATCTCGAGTGGCTCTGTGACATTCGTGATGAGGAATAAGTCTTTGCCATTGAGCGCCCTGGCCCTCATATGGGTAGAAAGTGGTTCCGTGCCTGCCTGCAATTTTTTCACCAGACCCCAATCCATGAGGCTATCGTCAGCACCAGAGTCGATGAGAGCTAGTAGGTCTGTGGAAATGGCATTGCAGGAAATCGTGACTTGTGTGAGTTTTTGGTTCTTGACCTGTTTGGGAGTCTCGGAAGTCACCGGAGGGCCTCGCTTGGTAGGACAAGCTACCACCAAATGTCCTCTTTCTCCACAATAGTAGCACCGCCCCTCTTGACGACGTCGCTGGCGTTCATGGTGAGTCAGTCGGGCGCGGTCAAGCTGCATCGGCTCCTCGCCAATCTCGCTGGACCTCCCCGCGGTGGACGACTGGGGAGGTGCCCCTTATGGTGACTCCCTTGCTGCGGGGTGCCGAAAGAATTCGGAGCCGGTCCTTCGATGGTGACCGCTGGTATGCATGAGATCTCGCCGTCGGTGATCGGTGCGGATGGCCAGCGAGATCAATGAGTCCAAGTCGCGAGGTAAGTCCACGGGCAGTAGGAGTTCTTGCATAGCGGCGGAGAGCCCCTTCAAAAAATGGTCAAAGAGGGCTGTATCATTCCAGTCACTCTTGGCCGCTAGAGTTCGGAATCGGATAGCATAGTCATTAACCGATTCTCGGCCTTGTCTGAGGTTGCTTAGCTCTCGAGTCTTTTCCCGATCCAAGTTGGTGGGATCGAACACGAGACGAAGTGCCCTGCTAAACCCAGCTGCAGTTGAGCAAGTCGGGGAGTGCCGTGCCCATTCCGCGGTGGCCCAGTCTCTGGCTCGTCCCGTCAGGTGGGAAATCATGAAGGCCACGCGGGAACGGTCTGTGGGGAAAGCCTGTGGTGAGAGTTCAAAGTGTAAGTCGCATTCGGTCAGGAATGCCTGACATTGTCCTTGGTCTCCCGAGTATCGCTCCGGGGGAGCCAGTCTCAATCCAGCCCCGGCCAAGGCTGGAGTCGGGATCGGTGGTTCTGCGGTCTCTGGTTTCGTGACGGTCGGCGTGGAGAGTTGTAGGTAGCTCACCAGCTCCTGCACTTGTCCAGCAAGTTCCCCCATCCGGGTGGCCATGGCTTGCTGGACCTTCTCCTGGTGTGACATGCGAGTCTCTTGGGTCTGCAGCCAGATCTCCAACTTCTCCGCTGGGTCCATGCTGGCCGAAGTGTACTGACACGAAGCGAGGAGGTAGGACTCAGACGCAGAGTGTAAGTTGGCCAACAAGGCTGCAGCTTTAATGAATCGAACCAAAAAACACCTCTCAAAGAGGGAAAAAAGGCAGAACAAAAAGAGCTCCAAACTGGAGATAAAACAAGGGCACTCAAAAACAGGGACAACTAAAGGCGCTCCGCTAGGGAGGAAAACAAGGGGCAAGCTAAGGGCGCAAGACAAGGCAAGGCAAGACATCGAACAAGGACTGTGAATCAAGGACTGTGAGGACGCTTCCATGCACTGAGATGTGACACTTCGGCACTGAGGGAATGATTCAGGTGGCTTTTATGTCCGGGTTGATTGGGAACAGGTGGTGGTAATCATGGGCGTGGACCGGTAATCAGTGAGCTGCAGGAAGGGTAAGTGACCTGGGGTGAGATGAGAGTTAGTATTTTCAAAATAAAACAGGAACCTGACTGTGAAAAATAAGAGCATGACCCGCCACTCTGGTGGCGGCGTGACACAAAGAAGTTGCTTGTAGCCAATAAAATGAGTCGCTGGGTGTGACGTGAAGTAACTTCCTCTCACGTTTGGCGATTGACAACTAAAGTTAGCCAATGACAATCGGGATAGGGGTGGGGGCGGTCAGATGCGAGTCCTTTGACATACGAATCTACTTTCGCGTTAGCCAGAACGTGCTCGCCCGCCTGCCGCAAGCTGGGTCTGCCATTGGCTTTTTGTGGATTAAAAAAATGTGATGCAAAGCGACGTATTGCAATGGGAGCCGCCAACATGTCTCGTCCAGGCTGACACAGTTGACATCGCTGGAATTCCTGTGAGTCCTCACGTTATAACGTTCACACGATCACATGTTCAAGGGAGGAAAACTTTTATTTTAAATAGTCAAGCCACACACACAACAATTGCATGAACAATTTGTAGAACATCACACACAGTGATGCTGTTATGTTTGGGGTGTGATTGTGGAACCAAATGTGACGAACGGGATTTTAATTAACAAAAAGCTTGCGTTGCCACACCTGCAGTAATGTAAGTACCGTTGTACCAATAAGTATGAAATGTGTGGGAGAAACTCTAAATGCAGATTTCATTAGTAAGAAAGTGAACATAAATTGTCTTTCGTAATATATTTTTCCAGCTGCTATTCCAGGATTGGTCTGCATCATCCTGTTGTCAGAACCATCAAAAATGAAATGAAAGCAAAGAACACAAGAAAAAAAAACAATCACAGTGAAATATAAACCTAACTTCTGCAAGTCACCATTCAGGATACTGAATATACTCTGAATGGATTGATGCAAACAATGAAGTTGCTAGGGTCTCATTATCCCATACAGGGATCCTGGCATAAAACACTCACTGATTTTCAGTGAAAAAATTACAGAATTTGTCAGTAGCAACCTAATTACAGAGTGCGATTGATTTCACACATCATGCTCACACCACCATGACACCGTGCCGTGCACCTGTCCCTTATTTCCGGATGAGAAAGTTGGCAACCCTAGTACAGAAACTACTTGTATGCACGGCAGCCATCTTATGTTGCCACTGGATAAGCGAGCCTAACTTGAATACATTTTTCCATTTCATTTTCATTTATTCGCACATAAACAAAAAGACAATATTGAAACACTTGTAACATTGAAAGAATTTTTGTGCAGGAAAGATCAGAAAACCCATATCGGGTTTATAAAAATATCTCATCTCGTACATAATCTTAATATTCTCTACAGTGAAAATGCCACCACAGAATGTATATATACATATAACACACGTGGCGTAAAGTAGTGTTAATTTTACCCCTGTATTTTTTTTTTTTTTTTATTTCCAGCCATCCATTTTCTTGACCGCTTATTCCTCACAAGGGTCGCGGGGGGTGCCTGCGCCTATCTCAGCTGGCTCTGGGCAGTAGGCGGGGAAACCCTGGACTGGTTGCCAGCCAATCGCAGGGCACACAGAGACGAACATGCATCCACACTCACAAGCACAACTAGGGACAATTTGGAGCGCCCAATTAACCTGCCATGCATGTCTTTGGAATGTGGGAGGAGACCGGAGTACCCGGAGAAGACCCACGCAGGGACAGGGAGAATATGCAAACTCCACCCAGGAAGGCCGGAGCCTGAACTTGAACCCGAGTCCTCAGAACTGGGAGGCGGACGTGCTAACCAGTAACCACTCACCGTGCCGCCCTATTTTTAATCTTTTTTTTTTTTTTTAATTATGTTGAACATTTCGGATCTAAAACCACAAATGTATCTCTCATAAGTTAGCCAGCATTAGTTAGCGGTCGGGTTAACATTATTGTTGGAACGTTATAGCCGTAGGATTAATGTTATAACTATAATTTACTTTTTTTTTTTTTTTTTTTTTTTTTTTTACTGTTCACGGTGAATCCACCTCCTGTGTGCCATGTGTTTGTGCATGTTGTACTCGCTAGCTGCAGATTTGAAAGGTGGTGTATCACTGTGTGTCACATGACAGTGTCACAGTGATATATTAACAGAGACAAGATTTTACAGAATTATATAATTTTCATCTCGTTTTTGTTCATGTACTAAAATGTCCATAGATTTTAGTCCAGTTTTTATTAAGAGACATACTTTTTTGACTCGTCTTCATTAGTCGACAAAAATGCATACTGATTTAGCCCTAGTTCTTGTTTATTAATGAGGGTTTTAATCTAGTCTAGTCTAGTTTTCGTCCTGTGAAAAATGTGTATTGACAAAATTATTTTTGTTTAGTTTTCGTTGACGAAATTAACACTAGCGTAAAGTCCCAGTGTCTGACTTGCAAACCACCGGAAAGACACAAGCAGAGGTGAACAAACATGGCACTTTTGGGGCAAGGAAGACTACTTTATTAGTGAGTTGAGTGACATGAATCTAATGTGATTTATTGACTATAGAAAGTTAAAAGAGAAAATGACCTCTGTGCATAATGTCCGTGCTTCGTAGTTTAGATCGGGATATGTATATGGCAGTAACTATCACTTATGTAAATGTGTTATCCCGAATGTTTCACAAACCTGAATTTTGACCTTAACCCGTTTATTGATAGCATGTAAACATGGTCAATGGTGGTTGCCTCTGAGGGCAGTGGCTAATCAGCAGCTGCACCAATATCATAAGATGTAAACATTAGCATATCCAGCAAACTAGCTTGTAGGCGAGCTTGCTTGACTGGTTATTAATTATTCATTTTATAGCCTTGTTTTTATTTTTTCGCAAGATATGTAATTAACTTAAATTAACTGTTTATCTGTTAACTGAAATAGTGTTTGGCTGTTTTGGTAAATGCTAAGTGCATTTCCGGTGTAAAGGTCTGAGGCCTGTTTCTGCTGTCAGTATGTTCCAAGCTACCTACCAGGGCCCGGTTGTTCAAAATTCGGTAATATCTTTAACCAATGGTTAAGTAGATTTAATCGAACTTTAACTTTCACAGCACTGTTATCTTGTTGTTTAAAACTCTGTTAACTTTAAGCGGCTGTTAACTTTCTGTTAAAGTTAACACACCTAAAGACCGCCGCTAACTTTTTAACAGTGTGGTTAACTCTGTGTTTGTGGCTAATGATGCCAACTGAGCGCAAGAAAATGAGAGTCTATCGAGGGTGATTATTCTGATGAAGAGTTCAGCACACGTTACGCTTAGCAGTAATATAATTCCAAGTCTTATGCTGAGTCAAAAGAGAACGATCTGCTTTTTAAAGACTAATTATTCATTTAAATAAATTAAAATTAAATATAATAATAATAATAATAATAATAATAATGATAATGATAATAATAATAATAATAATAATAATAATAATAATAATAATAATAATAATAATAATGTATTATTTTTCATTTAAGTTAAAACAGTAATTACAAATATTAGATGAAAAATACACACATATTAGAAGTATGTAAATACAAAAACAAGACAAATAATTCTAAACTTCTATCAAAATATTACACAAAAAATACAAATCAGTCAAATATACAAAAATGTTAGATAAAAATATGAGAAACAAAGTCAGACAAAAACATGCAATATTATATGCTACAAAAATATTAAAATATTGACCGAAAATACACACAGTATAAAAAGAAATTCAAATTATGATGAATTAAAAATAAATAAATAATGTAAAAAAATCTCCTAAATTATTACTTATTATTACCATTGATTGATTAACGTTTTCTTCATCAGCGGAAAACTTCCGGTTTCTTTTTTTTCGGCAAGTGCCAAGGGTCACTTGGATAGTATTCGTTGCTTTTGCCGGCCCAGAAGTAAACAAAAAGAGGAATTGTGGGATATATCGGTGCTAACCAGTGACGTAAACGACACGGTTAACTTTGATGGTGCCGTTAACAAACGGCGTGACTCACCATGTTTTGAACAACGCATATTTAACGGCCGGTTAGTGGGTTAAGAATTTAACCGGCGGTTAGGGGTTCCTAACCGGTTAAAATAACTGACAATTGAACAACTGGGCCCAGGACAACATCTGATAGAAGAATAACCTCTATTGTTAAATATGTGATAACCTGGGGCTGTGTGATTGTTGTGTTGAATAATTCGATGCTACTTCTTGAGGTCAAATTGGCATCAAAGTGTTTACTTTTCAAAGATGAGGCGCTAGCTCCCTCAGTCAGCAGTGTTTTGTGTCAACTATTTGAATGATTTGTGAAAATATTCAAATATTTTCAAGTACTTTTCTCCCAACAATGCGATTTACATTTACATATTTCATAAATTTTTAGTGTTTAAAGAAACAATACACTGACTCATGCAAATGTAACATTGATGTTTTATGTTTGTGGAGGCCAAATTGGCATTCATTGCTCGAAAAAGAAAACTGCTTTTGTCTAAAAATAACGTCAAACTGTGAGGCCAAAATTGAAAATCTTCCCCGTTGTGCAAGTGCAAAGTGCATGCTGTGCAAGAATGGAAAAATTGACAGGAGCTTAGTCAACAGTCAATTGTCTTTGGTAAGAACCCGTCTCGTCACTGTGGAGCTGCTTCCTGCCCACACCCGCACTTTTCCTCTCCACTGCTCCGGTGGAGGTGGTGGTCGGGTGTCCTCTCGTCCCCAGAGGGCCCTCTCCCTTGTTCGCCCCCTCTTATCTTCTGCCACATGAAAGGATTTCATTACAAGCTGTGACACCAGTACCACCCTAAGCCAACCTGTTCATGGAATCACATCTAAATAGCATCACATTGTGTGTCTTCCTATCTGATTCTACTGTTTCTCATTTATTAATTTTATGGCCATTTTTTATTTTCCTTCATTTTTTTTGTTGACTTCCTCTTGCTTTCCCCATCTTCCTTTCCTGTCCATTCACTTGCTCACCTCTTCCTTTCACCCCCAAATCCCCCCCCCCCACCCCCCTTGTTCTTCTCGCCTCTATTCCAGCCCCACATGCCCAACAGACGCCCCTCTATAAAATTCTCTTTTATTTATAGCTTGTTTGCTTTTATAAGGCAGCTGTGTAGACCAAAGTCGCTGGTGCTGTTTGATGTGCACATCTCTCATCTGTGATTAGGAAGTGAATCTTTTCAAAAAAGGGGACAGGTTTTTAAAGGAAACGACTGGAGTGGAGGCTCCTTAGTGAAGATTATCCTGCACGTGTTTTATTTGGCTTCTTTCCATCGACGGCGCATAATTCATGGCTCAGGTCCGATCTGATGGGCCGAGTCTTGCGCTACTACCTACAACACGGCGTCTGGCCTGTTTTAACAATCACAGCGTCCAGAACCTGTTAGTGACAGAATCCAGGAGGTGCAGCCTGGGGCGTAATTAACAGGAGAGGGGTCTTACGCTTTCCGCTGGCTGCCCTCATTTAGCCGCTTGATTTATTTACTAAACATCCAAGCGGCTCATCTGAGCTCATGTTCTTTCCACTGCTCCCACCACTGGCAGGCCTGTTAAAGAACAGCCTTTTCCGTGTGTGTCATAAATAACTCGCTAGCAGACTTTAGTGGGACCACCGAGCGCAGGCGGAGATGAATCTGATGATAATGGCGGATGGGGAGCTCTTGTGCAATGCATTTATCACGACCGGGGCGAAGACAATGCTATGCCACAGGAGTGATGGCTTTTTAAGTGCATCTCCTCCTTGTGCTCGCTTGTTTGGCACATATCACTCATCCTGCGCCTACAGACTGCCAATTAAAAGTGTATACAGTCCAAGCTAGATGCTCTCACTCCACAGGCCCACTGCAATGTGCAGCTAAGTGTGGAATGGTGTTGGATGGTTCACAAGCAGGCTTACGGCAACTTTTCCATCACTTGCAGATGTTTGTCTCAAATTTTATTGATGGGAGATGCTGGAGTTTCGTATGAAATCTGAGAGGCGGACATGATGTTGGTAAATCAGGCCACTTGTCACCTGTATGATAAACTTAAGCAATTCTGTACAACAAAGCCCAAAAGATGAAGCGCATTTAAAAAGAAAAAAAGGCAACTCACACGACTCAAGGTGCTTTGAAGAGGCGCAAAATAGTGCAACCTCAGGATTAATGTCCTCATAAAGCCAGCGAGGTGGTTTTGATGGAAGACTTTATAGATTTCGGAGGCGGACCCCCTCCTCTGGGTCATATTCCTTTTCAGCTTTTTTCTAAACACTTGAGCAGGCAAACATAAGTCATATCAGATTAGCTGTTGAGTCGCCCACCTTGTGGGAGATTTTCAGTGATTATCATGTCACTTCAAAACAAACAGTGACGCACTGTACAGCTTTCAGACTACAGAACACTGCCATTAAGTGTTAATAGTACAAGCGTGATTGGTCCCTTACAGTCCAATGACTCAATAACTACTGTTGAAAAGAAGTCAAAAGAAGAAAAACAGGAGTGTGTTTTGATGTGGGCAGGTAATGAAAGATAATACCACATGGGTGGAGTGGTTGTCGAGAAGTCATTGACCTTGATTCAACCGTGTTGCTTTTTTGTGTGTGTCTGCTCTGACTTGATAAGAGTCCTCTCAAAGGATCAAAAGAGATGTGAGATGAAAATTGATTCAAAGTTGACCAAAATTCAGTGTTGCCCTGTGATCGCTCAACATTTTGAGAAACAGACAGTTACTTTATATCGATAGATAGCTACGTTGGAACAGTGGTCCTTCTGAACCCCACCACTTTCCTATGCACATTCACTGAACCCCTTTTTATTGAAAAATAAAATATGACAAGGCATAGGTATGGGGTTTACGGGAAATAAAAATGAATTCAGAAAGCATTGTGTTCTTGTATTCCCTATCTCCGTGCAGCTTAAGGAAGTGTTCCTTTAGTTTTGCTAGATAACGTTCTGGACTAGAATCGCTCAACTTGGTATTGCAAATGATGCACTCATTCAGCTTAAAGGGATAGTTCGGATTTTTGGACATGAATCTGTATTTCATCCTCACCTCTTGTAGTGTGTGATCAGCACTGACTTACCCCCTGACAGCCTTCCGTGACACGAGTTCTGGTCCGGTTTTGGTCGAGAGGAAAGTAGTCCGTCGAGTTGGCTGGGATCACGGAAATAAAGCGTTTTTCTTCTAAAAACAATTTGTGTTCAAAAGAGTGATACATTTGCATCACAAAACTTCGCCCTAGAAAAAAAATCAGACTCCATTACTGCCGGGCACTAGTTTGCTGTTCATTCGTATCACTGCGTGGCGCACTGCATACAAATGATAGACGCGCTGCATACAGATGATAGGCGCGCCTTCCGCGAGTAATTATAACTTCGAAAAAACAAACAACTTGTAGGTTGGGGCGCGTCTATCTATCTAGACCAAAACCGGACCAGAACTCGTGTCACAGAACGCTGTCAGGGGTAAGTCAGTGCTGATCGTACACCACTGGAGAGGATGCAATACAGATTCATGTCCAAAAATCTGAACTATCCCTTTAACTCTTTATTTATGGAGTACTTCAAAAACAGCCACAGCTGTTTTCTCAAGATGGAACCAATGAGCAACAGATACATTGAAAACTGCAGAGGCCCCAGAATTTAACCCTGTGGAACACCATACATTCCATTATATATGTCAATACATATTGCACATATTCGTCCAACCACTTTCTTTTTTTCCTTTTTTTTTTTTTTGCTCGACATTATTATAATGAAGGGATGCCAGTATCAAGAAAGAAGTCACACGACATACCATCAAAATGACCTGCAGCACAGATTGGCCAAGTAATGTAGCGTGATCACCTGCAATGCCAATGATGTAAGTCGTGTGTGTGTCTTGACTGACTCGCCGAACCCCTGAGGTTCAATCGAACCCAGGTTAAGAGTCATTGTGGTAAAAACTACAGCATCAATCGATAGTTGTTAGATAGATCCTATAGGTATACAGTAGTATGGAGGGTAGTTCTACAACCAAAATAATAAATGTTCCTTCATTATACTTGATTTAATAAAAATCTTTAAGTATTTTTGTAAACCATTCATTGTATGCTACAATCAAGTTATATCCCAGTTGGTGCAAACAAAAGCATTTCATGTCCACAGACAGACTAGAAGTGATTGCATATTTGACTGGAGGGCATATGGCAGCTCAGTGGATGGACTACAAAACCATCATGCTATACACTGTACACCCCCCCCCCCCCCCCCCCAACTCCAATCGTTGACGAAATTCAAAGTGATGGCCCAAACAGTAGTAAAAAGAGAGCCTTGATGGAGGAGAATTGAGCCTGAGCCATGCGAGCCGTAAGGAGGGTAAGGAGACCTCCCTCCGGGCCTGGCAGACCAATTCAGCCTATTGATTTTCTGTCCTTTCCTTCAATATCTGGAATGTGCCATTGCCAATAGATTATGACAAACATGCCCGCCAGAGACCGTCGATCCCTTAATTGAAGATGATAGAGGACAGCCGAAGATGAAGCTCCCAAAGTTTCCTCCTCCCAAGTCTATAAACCACAATGACCTCTCACGAAACAAAGCTTTTGTGGCCAACCATCTCTACTCGACTAAACTTTCACCGCACCGCTGAGCACAATGGAGTCGGTGCTTTACAATAACAACCTCCTGCCAAAAGCACAAAAACAAGGCACGAGAAAAAGCTCTGTGCTCTATTTTGATGAAAGTAACAAGCACAGCTTGTTGTAAATAGGCTTTCTGCGGCCTGAGGCAGCTTTTCTCCCTGGGGGATGTGCTTTCTGCATCTCTCCCAGGGTTGCTGTCGCCAAAGGGAAGAAGGGAGGCACAAACAAGAAGTTGCCTCAGCTCTTTTTGGCAAAAGGAATTCATCTCTGATTAGCTTTCCTGGCTACGATTTTGCCTCCTTTCAGATTAGGAATAAGATGTTGGGATTACAATACAGGATTGTGTTTGGACCTGCCTTGTTAGCTGTGTTTGGATTACAGTCCAGGTGCTGCTGAGGGTGTCTGGCTCGACTGACGAAAGATTGTTCGCACTCTGTCTGTCTGCAAACACTTCCGCCCGATAACTCGGATGTGTGCTTATTCAAATGAGTTCTGCTGCGGGCACCCTCTTGCAAATCAGCTGCCATCCGCACTAGCATTGTCACACAAATTAGAAACGGATGTTTTTGGGCAGAGCAGAGGTGCGATCTGTGGACATCAGCCTCGCGGTGCTATCTTTGACGTGCTGCAACCTCTCTCACCTCTTAAAAGGTGACTGTCTCCGACCTCAACCTACATTAGCGAGTTTTTTTTTTTTTCAATAAATGTCTTCAAGCCGCTCTTCAGTTACCTTTCTCCCCAATGCCTTTAAGCCCCTCTGATCCTTTCCAATAATAATGGCATTGCCAGCCAATCTCTCTGAAAATGGGTTCAGCGCATACCTAATCCCATTTAATTACTTAGACACACAGGGCTCAGGACACACTCCTCAGGCGCCCCCACTCCCTGTAAGCATGCCCTGTTTGCGCCCCAGCCACCTTTCTTCATGAATTATGGATCCTCGGCTGCAAGGCAAGGGGTGATCATTCCGCCTGCTCTGTCATAAGGCACAGGGAGAGCCTGAGCTCAGTGTAAATATGGTGCCTGTCTGGACTTGAGGTGCCCTATTGTGTGCGGTATTAAAAGCTCACCGCTCTCCCTCGCCGCAGCGGGGGGTGGGGTTCAGGCGTAATCACACAGAACTTCCAGCACTCTGCTCTACTGCTGGCGGCCTCACACTGACCGGCATTACGGTTGACAGTCGTCGTACCTGAGAGGAGGGGAGAAATGAAACGGAGATGGAAAGTGAAAGCTGGAGAAATGGGCTGAATCAGCTCAGGTTTTCCCTCGATTTGTCAGCACAAACGTTGCTTCAACAGAAAAAAGCGTCACTGTGATACGATGTCAAAGTTTGCTTGACCTGGTGTTCGGAGTGATGTAATGGTGGTTGGACTTGAAGAAATAAACAGTGAATGATGGCGGGGGAAAAGGGTTGGAATGGAGGCGGTTTGGTGTTTAGCTAGCTGAGTTCCCCACACAGGTATCATACTCCACTCCTTATGTCACCAAAAAACTTCATTCCATGTCTTAGGTCCAACATCTAGAAAAAAATGTTATACTTTTGTTACAAGATGAAGCTTTCATTATCATCTTGGAGAAAAAAACTGTTGTAATCTTGGGACCCACATCTTCTAATTGTCGCAAAGTCGTGACCCATGTCATAGAAGTGAAGAACAATAAAGCATTTTTTTGTTGTTGTTTAAAAATACTCTGAACATAAATTTAGAGTATGTTACTTAAAACAGTGAAACGTCTCGCTTTAATGGGACCGTCCCATTCAGCTTTGTGACTCGGGTCACCGATAATTTCGCTAGTGCCATTATTTTGTCCCACTATTACACAGTTCCAGCTTGTTTTTTTTTGTTTTAGTCCAGTTATCAATACAATTGTTTGGGCCACGTGCATGCCAATCACACAGTGGTCATAGCGATTCATACGACAAACCAAATTGCTAAATCGCAAGCAAAGTGGGTTTTCATCATACCAGAACTAGAACTGCTTCCTACTTCTGTGGCTAAGAATCATGCGAAATGTACCGTAGTCGTATGAGTCTAATGCTGCAGTCGCCGGTCAGACCCAGAGCATGCTGAGCTTTTCTGGTGGCATATTTCCAATGTTACAATGTGGGAAGAGCAAGGTAAGCGGCATAGCTAGCTTTCAATAGCTACCAGGACCAAAGCAAAAATGTTGGATAATAGTGAGTGCATTGACTTATTTGGAATTTACAGCTGTTGAACTGTTAATCAAGTGAGAGTTAGCATTAGCTAAAGTGATAACATAACCAGATTGACTAGTGATTAAATTTGTTATAAATAGTTCCTGGTGGAAATTCAATGTGGACGCATTTGATTTTCAGCACAATTGTAGTGGTTTTAAATTTGAAAATGTCGTCACCCTACACCAAGAGCATATTGCTAACTATGACATCTGTTAGCCAAAGACTAGCTGTACGGTATTTGTTTACAGACTAGCTATCTAGCGAGTAAATACATTTTACAGACGCTTACCCTTTATTGTTTGTTCTTTGTATAAACCTGGTACGCTTCTGTACTGTTCTGGGAAAAAAAAAATCTGAATACAAATACTAAATTCTCATTAGCTGGACCGCGACCCACTTTCGGTTCCCGGCCCACCAGTTTACAATCACTGCTGTACAGTAATGTGCCTTGGGTGGTTTTACCAATAACCACATAGATCATAGAATCACATAACTAGATTGTTCATCTTTTTGTTCATATTAAAATAAAAAAAATACAGTGTCATAGGGGTGTTAAAAAAAAATCGATTCGGCGATATATCGCGATACTACATCGCGCGATTCTCGAATCGATTCAATAATCGGCAGAATCGATTTTTTTATTTTTTATTTTTATTTTTTTTTTAGGATTCACACCTTGAGCATGGAAGAATGTTATATGAACGGCACATTAAGCCTTAATATTTTAATTTTAATGCTGTTCAAACATGAAACAGATTACAACCTCTATAAGACTGAAATTTCAGATAAATAAATAATAAATTTTCATACAAATCTTACACTCTACAAGCTTACTGATTAGTATTTTCTAAATATGAATGAAAAAAAATCGCAACAATCGACTTATAAATTCGTATCGGGATTAATCGGTATCGAATCGTGACCTGTGAATCGTGATACGAATCGAATCGTCAGGTACTAGGCAATTCACACCCCTACAGTGTCAACTTGTTGCCATTGCAGACTATTTACAGGTAATATTTAAAGTAACATTTTAGAATTGTTGATGTTAAATAAGCTAATAATTGTAACATTATTACATTAAAATTATAGTATAAAAAACTAAAAACCTTCAAATGGTAAGCAAAGAATAAAAGATGTGTTGTAGAAATACTTTTTTACTACGGTATGCTAACTCATCCCTGCCGCTCTTTGCAATTAACCCACGGTTCTTTGTCACATCACGTTTGGCTGATATGACGCAGTTAAACTTCATACGTAGTGGTATGGTTGTGGAATGAGTCTGAAATTATATTCAAGTGTTGTGGAATCATAGTTTGGGGTGTATTTAGTTTAAACTGTTAAGAGATAAATTACTGCACCCAAATCCTGTTTTAAAAAAATGTGAATTTTCATTCCACCCAAGAAAAAAGTTTTTCCAAAGAAATCATTAAAATCCCCAAATGCTCTCTCACGAAGAGTGTATAAACTCATAAACGCAAGTGCACATCAAACAATGACACGTTTGTTGGAGTTACAGTGAAGTGTGAAGTGAAATGAAGTACAAGGCCACCCTAAAGACTTTATAATTGGCAATGTCACAGTTCTCCCCTTGCCCGAGGAGGAGAAACGAAAGATGATGTCTGTGTCAGCCCTGAGATGCTTCTGTGCTGTCTGTCAGGGCCCTGAGCACATTTCCCTGAGCTTGATATAGACGGGACTTGTCTCGCTGCCCTCAGCGGCAGACAGACGTCTCATCTTTATCTCTCCAGATTTCTACCTAATCTGTTTCTCTCCCCTTGGCCTCTCTTCATGAATCTGCCATAAATCATTTTTGGATTCAGGCCCCCGTTTGCACACGCGCTTTCATAAAGGGAGAGGAGCGGGCATCAGATATCCAGACTAAATAGCGATCAAATTACACAGGATATGAAATGCTGTAGTTTGGAATCCATTATCCTACTCAATATGAGTCTTCCCGCTGTAATATGTCAGCTCTGGCCCTGAAGGGACAAAAAGCACAGATGGTAATGTATATGTGCAATATGCATATGACTGAGCAAATAATTATGGCTGACAGTTGAGCATAGAACATTTAAGCTAAGTGCACACAACTTGTTCAAAATAAGATCCCAAACACAAAAGAGCAGGTGGAGACCTTGAAAATGAGTTTGTGGTTGTTTTCAAGCCACCCGCACCAGCTGCTCTTAGCCATAAACAGGCCGCATTTCATGCTGAGCTTTGCAGTTACATTGATTCTTGCAGGTTAATTACAATGTTGTTGTTTTTTGTTGTTTTTTTCAATTTACAGTGTGCATGAAAAGTACTAATTGCATTCAATAACAAACTAATGATAGCAGTAAATGGACTGGACTGTGCCTCCATCTGTTAAAATCTCTCTCTCTCTCTCTCTCTCTCTCTCTCTCTCTAAAGGACTCTTCATTCTAACAAGTATTATTGAAAAATGCAATCGCCATGGCAACAGCAGACTCATTACATTTAATCCACTAATTGCTAACTAGCTTCGCAATTGTCTGTAATTGCTTTGGGGACACAGTTAACCACGTGGTTGGTATGCAGAGCAAGGCTATGCCTCTCGGTGCGGGACAAAGGCCAGAAATGAAAGATGGTGTACTGTGGTAACCCGGCCTACAAAACTCCCTCCCCACCTCTCCCCTCCCACAAAAATTGTGCACACTCCATAATAATCATCATCTGTCTAAATCTCCAAATGCAATATTAATTAATGGGCATGGTTGCTATGGAGATTGATCACCATATTCTCTGTCAGCAGTATTTAGTCAAATGGGCCCTAATGTTTGTTTGTTAATGGAGCTGTAAACAATATTGCTGGAAGTATTTTATTACTTCCTCAGCAGCTTCTCCAGCACCTTGGATGCTACCACAGCAAATCAAATAGGCGATAGCTTCTGACTGTCGTTGAATACGTTAAAATTTGTTTGCACTTTTGCATCGCAATGTTTTGTATCGTTTGCTAAAGAGAAGTTTTGGTACACGAGAGCCTAATATTATTGTCATTGTGAGATGAAAATATGACCACCAACAGTATGTACGTCAGGAAAATGTTGACTTTTTTTTTTTTTTAATCTATGTACTGTCATTAGTAAACAACCAACAGTTTTACATGGTACGTTTGCAACTTCATGTTATAAAATGTGACTTTCTGGGATGTCACAAACTTGACTTCATTTCATTTTTGATATCTTAATGTGCAAGATACACAGTTTCAATTACACGACTATTATTGTACAAGGTTTTGATAGATGTTTAAATGGCTGTATCCTGATACTATTGCTATCATTGGCTCATTGTTTGCATTCATAATGACAGGCTAGCTATACTATTATTACAGATACAATAATGTCTGATGAAAAAAATGATCTACTTTATGAAGCACATGCACGTGCCTTAAAGAGAAAACATCAGGTATTTGTGTGACTTCCATCATTTTCTTAAAATGATTCCCACAGATGACTACACAGTAAATTATGTAGAGTAAATTTTGCTCTAAACAGAGTCTATTTGGTCGAGTAAAATTTACACTTGGAAGAGAGTACAATATTCAGAGTAAATTTTTTTCAAAGTATTTTTACTGTGTATGAGAAAATTGGCCTATACCCATCCCATCTCATCACGGTTTATTATAGTTTTTGTTTTTTAAATGTAGGTAGTTAGTTTTAATTAGTTTTTAGGGTGGTTCTGTTAGTTTTTATTCGTTTTAATTATTTAATAAATGCTTAGTTTTA
Organism: Festucalex cinctus; assembly: GCF_051991245.1. NCBI lineage: Eukaryota > Metazoa > Chordata > Actinopteri > Syngnathiformes > Syngnathidae > Festucalex > Festucalex cinctus. The sequence continues at coordinate 6,374,298 of NC_135415.1, forward strand.
GTTTAGTTTTAGTTAGTTTCAGTATTAGTTTTAGTTTAAAAAAGTGTATATTACTTGTGCGCAATGTTTAAAGAACATCATGGGAGTGATGTCATCTGAAGGTGCTTTTCTATTGGCTGCTGCTAGATGACATCACTTCTGTGTGACACAATTTCAAACGTCCTTATTCCGGTTAATATCAAAATAAATCTACTTAAAAACACATTTAAAATCATCCCCAAAGGCTCATGCATTAAATTAATTACCAAAGACTAAAACGAAGGACATTTTTGCTATAATTATAGTTAGGTTTAATTAATTTTGTAAAGTTAAAATGTAGTTTCAGTTAGTTTTCGTTTTTTTTTTTTTTTTTTTTTAAAGCATGTTCGCTCTTCTAAAGTTTAAGTAAATTTTAGAAGGATTTTTTTTTATTATTATTTTTTTTTACATTTGACTAGTTTATTTATTTTTTTTAAAGTTATACAAGGCTTGAGGAACAAACTCATGGCCTTCATCTTGGGAGACTACCACCTGAGCTATGCCACTCCTACTGTTTGCTAATATCCAAAAGGATATGTTTTGTAGGTGCGAAGATTCAGTCTGACACGAGGGTTATATTAACACACAGTAAGAGTGGCATAGCTCAGGTAATAGATTGGCTGTCTCCAAACCTGAAGTGGTGAGTTTGTTCCACAACCCTTGAGTGACTTTACTTTTTTTTTTTGGTTAATAAACTAGTAAAATTTAATCAAAATCTTTCCTTGAAAACTTTGCTTAGAATTTTTAGGATAGGCAAATTCTTTCGTATACACTAAAAAATACTTTGAGTAAAATTTACTCTGAATATTTTACTCTCTTCCTAGTGTAATTTTTACTCTGTTTAGAGTGGGAACAAATAGACTCTGTTTAGAATCAAATTTACTCTTCAGAATTGACTGTGTAGTCAAAACATGAGGGGTGGTCAATGTAAAAAGGGTTTTTGTGTGTACGTGGTCGTGTTCACGTGTCATGTGTGTGCTTGTGTGTGAGAGAGTGTACAAGTCGGGGCACTGAACAAACCCAAACCCCTTTGATTAGTGAAAGGCTCAAAGGGTGGAGAGGCAATCCAAGAACTTCACAGGCGCAGAGGGGAAATTGCCTTGAACCTTGAGGTGTATGAAAGTGCAATTTGTGTCCCATCTGTTCTGCTTCCCTTCCATTAGGAGGAGGAAGGGTGTTCTAAAGCCACCGAGGAGAAAATGCCCCTGTGAGGGTCTCTGGGTACGCACAGACTCTAGTAGATTTAATTTGCCAGACGAGTCTTTCACCTTCTTCCTCTTTTCATCAAATTCTTTCGGATGCAAGAACAAAGAGCTTTTTTTTTTTTTTTTTTCCAAATGCAAACTATTTTTTCTTGTCACATCCTCCTGATTATGGTGACCTTCTCTCCAATGAAAAGCTCTGTTCTACCTTTGCTGAACCCTGTCACAGGCATAACAGTGTGCAATGTTGATCAGCTTCCTTGATTTATTTTTTTGGCCTTTTTCAGAAGGATTTGCATGACAGAGGCCAAGAACAAGTTTGTTCCCCGGGCAACGGATTGTCGCCATTTGCAGTTGGAGCCGAGGTGTTACTTGAGGACTTGGAAAGTGTGGCATCAGAGATGAGATGGCCCCAAAGGATGCATGTTTTTAAGAGCTAAGGTAGCAGAGTGCATTACTGGAACCAGAAAGTGACGCTATCATCGATTCATATTTTAAGTATGTGCAGGGGAAAATCTTTGATGTGGTAATGGTGCATTAAGTCAACTGTTGGCAATTTAGTTTCCAGGGATCAGCATATTAGAATAGCTTTTACACTGGGTGGCAAAAAAAAAAAAAAAAAGGTATTTTGTGCGTCATCTATGAACCATCTGCAACATGAGCATTAGCGCTTGTTGGAAGTATAAAAAGAAGGCTGGCAAAATAGTTTTTTTTTTTGCAAAAACGGTAGGTTGAGAACATCTTAAATTGAGAGCCCTCTTCTAATGACATTAGCACTATCAATTTGCGTTAGAACTACAAGTATATCGGCATATTGCATCTCTCACTTGGCTCTTCAGAATATTTGCACTACAGACACTAATTTAAGGACCCATATTTTCAAAATTACCGTGACATAAGGGATTTTGATCAACATCTGCATTTGCATATGAATCAAAGCTGACAATTATTTATTTAAATAATAAGTTGTAGTTTTTTTGTTTTGTTTTTTTGCCATTGGTTTCTACAGCATATCAGTAGGAATTACCAAAACTATAATTTTTTTTTAGCAAACTGAAAAGTAAGGCATGCAAAATTATTCACCCCCTTTTCTCTCAGTGCAGCCAACCGACTCCAGAAGGTCCCTGATGATTTCTGAACAATCCAATGTTGATCTAAATGACTGATGATGATAAATAGAGTAAGTATGCGTAAATATAAATGCACCTGCTCTATGATAGTCTCAGAGGTCGGTTAAAAGAATATAAAGGCGCAAACAGCATTGTAAAGACGAAGGAAAAGACGCAGGTCTGGAATAAAGTTATGAATGTGTTTATAGCAGGATTACAATATGAAATGATTTCACAAGCTTTGAACATCTCATGGAGCGCTGTTTGATCAATCTCAATGAAATACAGAGTGTCAGACCACTGAAAAACCACCAAGACTCATAAAAAGTCCCGTTTGAAGTTTGCTACAAGCCAATTGGGAGACACAACAAACATGGAAGAAGGTGCTCTGGTCAGGTGAAACCAAAATTGAACTTTTTTGGACGAAATGCAAAACGTTATGTAAATCTCCTAAATTGTAGTATTTGAAGTATCATTTCTACATACTTGTGTATTACCACTTACAGAAACTAATGACATTATGTTAATTTAGGTAAACACTACATAAACCATTTTACTTTAAAATAACAGCTCTAATCACTTTTATGACTTTGCATTAAGCAAAGTTTACCACATATAAACCATATGCCGTGGTAAACCCGGACCACCCAGTTGTGCATTATATTGGTGGACCAACCAGGACACCTGTCATGTTGTGTTAAGCTTGGCGCACACTATTTTACATGTTTTTCACACTGCATGCGCTAATGGCCTTCGACAGAAGGTCAAAAGTAACGATTCAAATGCTCAACACTGAACATTTGGGTCACTGCTGTCCCACTTGAGTACATTTGCTGGCTTTGCTTTTTTTTAACAAATGCACTTTTACAGTCAATTTCTATTCCCTGCAATGGCTTGTAATTACACTTTAGATCTCTAGGGGAGCCTGTAAGCACAAGATATTGAATGCACCAAAAATGTTACAATTTAGAAATATATGTGGAAAATATGCCTTAAAAGTGTGCCAAAAATGTTTTTTATTTTTTTATTTATTTTTTTTAATTTGCCAACAGATCAACCAAAAGCTTAAGTGTGTTGTTGCTACCGTGGGTCCTCAGTTTACAACCTGCATAATCATATGACTATCTTGTATGCATGTGGAACACATGTTAATCTCTATTACGAAACTCTGATATGTAAAGCCAGAATTACAGTGTATATCTGTATGTAAAGCACATCTAGGTAATAAAATTAAATAATCAAATGAAAATAATAACAAAAAGAGAACTATTCCTATTCCTTATTTGTGTGGTTAGCTTAGGCTACTTGTAATAAGAGTTTAGGCTAAACTACGCTAACTAAACTAAGCTAAACTTTGGCTTAGTTTATCTTAGTTAGTTCGCTAGTGCTACTAGCTTTCTTGACTTACTAGCTTAGGCTACTAGCTTATATTTATGGTACAAACTAGTTGTGCGTTCCCGTCAATGGGTGCGAGTGTGTAGTGTGTCTGTCTCAGTTGTCCGAAGCATTTCAGAGTGCTGAGACGCCCTGCTGAAACACAACTAAGTATACAATGAATTGTGACCAGAAATCTTTCGCAACAAATTCAATCGCTGCTAATCAATCTGTTGTCCGGTGGTTGTTATTACTTTAGCTAATGCTAAATGCTATCTTTAGACGCTTGGACGGGATGTGCGTAAAGTGAGAAAAATCAATGGGACTGGTGGAATCAGCGGGATTTGGGACACAAGGCTCAGAACCGGGACGTCTGGTCACCCTAAGTGCCATAAATTTGAAAAATAAATGTGGTTTCATGACAGGGCAAAGTTACTAGTCAGGGTGAAGGGTGAGTACATTTGCTGATTAGAGCCTCAGTTTATATAAAGGACATTGCACACATCCCCTATTGCTAACTGCGAAACAAATGGCATCCAAATTGAATATTTCACTCTGGGGGAGTAAGATGTGGGATTTGCACACAAAGACTGAGTGACACATTGAGAGAGAGGAGAGGCAGCCAACCTTTAACAGAGCTGCAGAGAAAAGACAGTAAATGGCAAGTTAGATTAATAGATTGGCAAGGTCTCACAGAAGATGGGGTAGTAATTCATCGAGTGAAAGAAAGGCAGCACTTTTTTTTTTTTAGGTCAGAGTTGAGTGTGGAGGGATGATGAAGATGGAAATATGAATACTGAATAATTCAGCCTACATCCTTCCTTGAATCAAAAAAGGGATTAAGAGTGGTGCGTGGAGTCAAAGGTTAGAAGCAATTGTAGAGAAAGACTGAAATGAGTCAGGTGGAAACTGTGAGACAGAGAAACTGGGAGAAGTAAAGGGAGTGTGTGCACTGCGATATTGAGGTCAAGGTGTTATTATAATGCATCTTCACCTTCACCTTTGTCTGTATGCAAATTTTAGCTCATGTTAAAGAGCATTTGAATTCTATAACAGCACTCAGTAGAGTGTATAGTTACAGTAATGTGCAGACAACTGTTTTTTTTCCCCCTAAGGCTGTCAAAATACAGTATATCTTTATTGAAATTGACACAAAAAAAGGAGACGTGCTAATTCTCCACAAGGTTTTAGAGGAATGCCGCAAAAGACTTGGTCCATTTCTACTTAAAAAAACATGCTGTGAAAAAGGCCCCTACACAACTGTAATAGTTACTGGAATGATTAGTTTGGGCTGTACTGTCCCTTAAAACCCCTTTTAGATTTGTTAGTGTTTTTCATTCAGTGTTGGCTTTAAGCCCATGTGTTACTGGGATTTTTAACTCTCTTCCAACTGAGGGGTATATTCACTAAGAATGTGCAGCGTCCGGTAATAGCGCGAAATATTGCACCACAACTGCACCCGCAGTCAGCGCCCAGTTACCCACCTATTCACTAAGGATATTGCTCTAATCATATGCCGGCGCAAACACGCCCACAAAACTGACAGCTTGGAGCAAATTTGCAACTGATTTACCACACATGACAATGGATTTGCGGCAAGAACATGGTTGTTATAGTAACAGTTGCGAGAAAGATGACATTATCAGAAAGCGAGGTTGGACCGAGAGTAAGCGTTTAGAGCGCCATTAAACTGTACAGAGCAGAGAGGACGACAACGACGTCATTCATTCATAAAGTACAAATTATTGGTGCGATCATTTAAAAAAATATATATATTTTCAGAGGTTGGCGTGGGCGTAGAGTAAGCATCTGCCACATAAGAATGATCGTAAAATGCCTCCCCGCCATTGCCGATCACGTAATGCGTCCTAAACCAACATAGAAAAATCCCCCCCACCCCCACCCCCCTTCTCTCTCTCTCTCTCTCTCTCTCTCTCTCTCTCTCTCTCTCTCTCTCTCTCTCTCTCTCTCTCTCTCTCCTCTCTGCGGGATCAGCCAGAGAGGGCCGTGCATGTTGTGCCACAAATGGCATGCACTGCTGTCATGATCGCAGTATCGAGGTTGCGGCAGGTTTAACATGCTTTCCATAAATGTTATTTGCGTCACGCAAACTCCATGTTGCTATTTGTGCTGGCGTTAATGAATTAGATGCTGAGACTTTTAACATCCTTTAAACATTTATTTTCTACTTACTGTGTCTTTTAGAGTCTTGAGGCTGAACCTTGTTGAGTGGCGACGCTAATGAAATTTGAGAGAATAAACAACTAAAGCAGGAGTCACCATTCGGAAACCGACAGCTTCCTCTTGGGAACAGATTCATAGTAAGTAGACATAAACTACGAGTACTTCTGAACTAACACATTGGCTCATGATACCATAGTTTTATACAATATATAAGTAGATTACGGTATGTTAAGTTTAGATTGCAAGGCCTGAACACAGTCATAAAATAAAAATGGTCAGCATAGTTTTCAATTTGCAAAAGCAACAGATTCACAGCCGTTTGCCCAGTTATCTAATCTGGCATGGCAGATGGTTTATTTCTCAAATCCATCTGCTAATGAATCAACGGAAACTATTTGGAAAGGTAGACACTTTATGAAAATATTGGACTGGATGAACATTAGAAGAGTAAACTTTGGGAAACTTGTCTAAAACTGACCCTGTTTCTGCGAATGTACGTCCAAATCCCGTATTATTGTTTTTTCATCATCGGATTGATGATTGCGCAAGTCTTTCTACTAATGCTACATTTACTTTGCAGTCATTTCTGCTCAAAGTTCACTTGCATCAAAGGCAATTTGTCGAGACTTTAGTTTTCAGACCAAGAAGTCAATGAGAAAGTGTCTTCATGGTGATTGCCTCCGGGAGACGGCGATGCTTGAGTTGTAGAAGGGTTTTGCTGCTAATGTGATTAGCTGTCTGTTTCCAATTAAACACAAGCCAATAATGAAACCAGGGACAAAGTATCCTATTGTCCTAAGCATCTTGACAGATATCTTCAAACCTGTTCCTTTCTTTGCCTTGACAGCTTTTGTTCCGCCTTTCATTCCTGTCCTTGGTGCGTTTTAGAGAAAGACAGCAGATGAGCGGGCGTGTGTGTCGGTGTGCGTTTTGGGGGTGAAAGGAGGGAGTTCTCAAATCCCAGGAGGCTCTAGGGAGCTGTCAGAAGTGATAGAGCTCTATCACTTGTGAACTGAGCACTAGAGGATGATGGTCCCTCTGTCCACTGGAGTCCAAAAGCAGCTGCTCCACAGTTTCAATTAAAAAGCTTGATCAATTCAAGAATGCGTCCCTTTTCTGCAGCTTGTTAAAGCCTGTTAAGTTATAAGTTGTTACTTTCCACCTTTCAATTATAATATCAAGCTTATTTTTCTAACCTCAATGTCAAGCCAGTTGAAAACATTGTCGCGTTATTTTGCAGTGAAAGTATTTTGAAAGGAAAGTAATGCTTAAAAGCTCATATTAATGCACACCGTGACATTGGACGGTCTCCAACATCACTTTAGGAATTTAACAAAATCAAATATGCTCCTTGAATGGTAATTATTTCAGTGAAAGCTTTCAAGAAAAGTTGACCTTGGGAGTGTTTCTTCGAACTTTTTTTATGAACTTAAAATGTTTTATTTACTGGACATTACCGCTCATGAATAAGCATTAAGCTTTTCACAAGCTTTTTATTTTCCTGTGTTGTTTCAACACCAACACTGAGTTGCTCTTCCAAATCTTTTGTGTTGTAACACATTTCACCGAGCCAACTGTGTACTTCGAGCGCCTACGCATGTGGAAATCATTGTAGTACATACAGTACTCGAAAGCATATATTGTCTGCCCTCACTGGTGGCAACCAGTGTTGGGAATGTTACTTTATTTTCAGCATTCCCACACTTTTTTGACTCGTAATATCGCCCACATAATACTTCCAATTTACACGTTTCAAATTTCAACTAACTTCAAAAATTCACGGCTCACGGGGTGTGTATATATATATATATATATCCATCCATCCATTTTCTTGACCGCTTATTCCTCACAAGGGTCGCGGGGGCTGCTGGCGCCTATCTCAGCTGGCGGGGGACACCCTGGACTGGTTGCCAACCAATCGCAGGGCACACAGAGTATATATATATATATATATATATATATATATATATATATATATATATATATATATATATATATATATATATATATATATATATATATATATATATCGTCTGATTCCACATTACTTACTTATACCAACTTTTCCCCATTCATTTTCAATGACATTGAACTTTTTCTAAGTATCACTTTCCACGCCCACTTCCAGACATATAACTTACCATCGTTACCAGCTGTCTGATACTGCTTGGTGGCACAGTTGGCAACGTGCATTGTCCAGTAATCAGTAGGTCATAATTTATTTCTTAATTTACTTCATTAGCATTCCACATGCATTCAAATCTTAGCATTCAGCTTTCAGCATTCCAACGCAATTTCACCAGAAATTGCACTTAAGCTAGTTATAAAAGTAGTTATAGTTACTCATTACTTGCTCAAAAAAGTAAACGAATTACTTCATAATAAAAGTAACTTGTTACCAGGCAAAGTAACTATTTTTCACTACTTTTTTACTGCTTTATATCAAATAATTTGGATTTTATTGTTATTATTATTTTTTATTTTATTTATTTTTTTAGACTTCGACTTAGACTTGACTTTATTGAGCCCTTTGGGATGGCTCCCTCTGAGAAATTTACATGTCCAGCAGCAATGAGAACAGATAATAAAATAAAAAATAATTCAATCAATCAGAGAGCTCAGAATTGTTCATTCGGTAGTCTTACAACATCTTATCATCATTGCTCTCTCGTTTTTGTTTTTTTTGCTAACATGTTCAGTGTGAAGGAAGGCACGTCATGACACGCTTCCCGTGGCACCTACAAAATAAAAGTCGTGATGCATTTCAGCTGTCAAGACATCTTTATTGCAACAAGCCTCTAACTGCGCAATTGACATTTTTGTGACTGCACAACATATTGTAAGCTTATTTTCGAGCCTCGAAATTAATAAATCAATTGTAATGCATTTCATGTACAATAATATGAAAGCGTATTGCATTCACTTGAAAAAAAAAATAATAAATCCTGTTTTTGTGATAAATTTTTTGGGGGAGCTTCGGGTTTTTTGTGTAAGTTTATATATATATATATATATATATATATATATATATATATATATATATATATATATATATATATATATATATATATATATATATATATATATTCAGAAAAACTGGGAAAAACAGAAAAAAAATATTTCACAAACTTCTGTTTTTCATTTTTTTTTTTAACCTCTGAACTCCAAGTAACTTGTTGCAGACCACTGACCTGTATATATTACTGGATAGCTGATAGCCCATACATGCTAGTGCAAGCCGTTGAAGTCACAGCGTAGCCATCTTGTTACTCCCACCTCGCGAGCAGACTACTGTATAAACTATACGGTATACGTACGGGTGAGACATATACAGCTCGTAGGCAGTTAGTATAAGGCCGGAGGTGGTGTGGGGGTTTGTGCCGTATTTTTATTTATTTTTTTCCTCGTTAAAAAATGGTGACCACCACGCCTCTGGCCCTATACTAACTGCCTACGAGCTGTATATGTCTCATCTGTGTGTATACCATATAGTTCAGTAATCTGCTCGTGAGGTGGGAGGAGCACGATGGCCGCCCTGTGGCTTCAACGGCTTGCAGAGGTGTGTATAGGCTTTCAGCTATTCAGTCATACATACGTCGTCGTTGGTCTGCAACAAGTCACTTGGAGTTCAGAGGAAAAATAAAAAAAAATACTCTGAAAAACAGGAGTTGGTGCTCTGTTGTTTGGAATATTTTTTTTTCTTTTTTCTTTTTTTTTTTAATAATTATTTTTCTGTTTTTTTGAGTAATGTTTTCCCGCCTGTTTTTCTGAGTAATTTTTCCTCCTTTTTTTCCTGAATATTTTTTTCCCTGTTTTTCTGAATATTTTTTTTATCACAGAAAAATATTCAGAAAAACGGAATAAGAATAATTTAAAAAAAATACTCAAAAAAAAAAAAAAAGCTCCCCCCAAAAAATTAGTCAGAAAAAGTTTGTTTGTTTTTTTCCCCTCCCCAAGTGAATGCAATATGCTTCCACACAATAACAATAATGAGTACTTTATTAAATTGGTGTCCCCATTCAACAGGACTCATTACCAACATTAGTGCCACAGCGCATATACTGTGTCTACGAAAACAGAGCCCTTTTTATTTGATGTATTCGATGTAATACTGTGCTTTCGGAGTGAATTCAAAGGAGCTTCACCTGTCACCCACACCAGTTCCATCTGACTCGCCGTCATGTGAAGCTCTCAAACAACAGGAGCAGGGTTTGTGTTCTTGGCAGACCTGCCTCAACCAGCTGCTGTGTTTGTGTGCAAAGCATGCGTGTGTGGACAAACAAGGTTTTCTTGAGAGGAGTGTCATTTAGGTCTTTTCTGCTGAGTTGTGATTGCTAGAAGCCAGAACCCGCATTAAAACCCCGTTCCAGGTTCTGAAATATAACTTCCCTTATTGCATGTAACAAATGCATTCACATCTCCAGAGTGTGTAATTTTTTTGTTTACAAGCAGCAGGAGCGCCAAAGAGATTCAACAGTCCCAGGTGTGAGTGTGGTGACACTGCGTATGACCTCCCCACACTCTGGCACGATTCTTCTTCCATTGTAATAGAGACATATGACCTGACAAGGTGAGATAAAACGCATTTCATCTCCGGTCAACTGTGGGCTTTGTCTGAGGTGTCTGCTTTTCATTAAAATTCTGGAAATAATCTTGTCAGGATACATATTTCACAAATAATTTCTCAGTTGAGGTCTTTCATAAAGCAGTAAAGCTGCCGCCAAGGGCGTTGATTTGGTGTAGAAAAATGTTTACTATGGTAGTGTATAATGTACTTTTTTTTTTTTTTTTTTTTTACATTTACGTTATTTTGTATAATGTACTTTTTTTGTGGTATGCCGTAATAACCAGCATTCTAAACTGGTTTGGATTTAAAAGATTATTTGTAAAAGTATCTTCATAATACTGTAAGAACAATCATATTCATTATTTGATAATGATGAAGTCATTTAGTAGAATTTAGCAAACTTACTGGACTGGTCGCAAACCAACAGAGGTGGGAGTAAGTCATTGTTTTGCAAGTCACAAGTAAGTCTCAAGTCTTTGCCCTCAAGTCCCGAGTCAAGTCTCAAGTCAAGACTGACAAGTCCCAAGTCAAGACTGACAAGTCTCAAGCGAGTCACTTCGTCCTACACTTTGAGTTTCAAGTCCTTTCGGGTCTTTTTAACAATATTGCAGATTATATTATTTGGGGTGACCATTAAAGTAGGAGTCAGGGAGTGAACCCAGAGTGGTGCATCAGATTGCTGTGTTTGCATTGTATTACAGTTTCATTAATTACACAGCGAGCAACGATCATTAGACAATAAACAACTAACATTAGCTTACTTACCGTTCTTTGAGCAACTTCAGATGTTGAGCGACATTTGAAGTTGTTGCCTCTCCGTTAGTGATCTAATCTTGGACATACTGCAATTCATTTTTTTTTTTTTTTTTGAGTTTTTGTACCCAAACAACTAGTGATGCAACGGGTCACAAATGTCACGGATCGGATTGTTAAAAATAAATAAATAAAAAAAATAAATAAAAATAAAATAAAAATAAAATCAGATAAATAGAACTTTGTATTAATTTATTTTTATAAAATGTTTTTGCCCATTATTATTTTTTTAAATATATAAACTCAAAATGTCTAATATGGTCGTTAGGACTTAGGAATGCAATATAAGGCAAGATGCATAATTATTTTATACATGATCCATGTATAAAATAAGGTATCCTGCCTCACGTTATATTGCAGTTGCAATGCACTTGAAGTTTTTTTTAAATTCAAATGGTCATATTGTACATTTTGAATGTTTTTTTCCCTGTTTTTTTTTTTTTTTAAATCTAGTGTTTCATAAAAGATTATAAATGAAGGCAAAGTTATATTTATTTATTTATAATAATGAAAAATACATCTGAGTGCAATTTAAGGCACATTCCCTTCGTTTATACAGGGAGAGTGGATTACAAGGTAGCCTAGGTCCACAACAATTGAAAACAATAAGAAAAGCAAACGAGCCAAGCAACAGCTGTCAAACTAAAGTTGCTCGCCAATGCTAACGCTAACAGCTAGCTACTAGCCACGAACACCGGAGACTTACACTGTGTCATACAATGACGGCGTAATTAACTTGCGGTTTCTTCGCGTCCTAAATGAGCTATTTAATATACTTTCGGGGTGGCATTATGATAATGGTGGTAGAAAATATGTAATTTCAATAAAATCCTCGGCAATGGGACAAAAGGGAAGTAGTCAAGCTTGCGTTCACGCCACCATGCAGGCAGGCCTCAAAGTGAAATTCACCAAGGCTGTTGCATTGGTGTCAATGTATTATTTGGTCAGCTTTATTTTGAAGTTTGCCTTGGCATAGGCGCCGTGTTTGCGGCTTCCCTGACGTGTGAATGACTGCGCTGTTTTTTTGTTTTTTTTTGTCAGGTCAGCACAGCTCGCACACTTACATACACACGCGCAGTGACGCACACACCGAGACCGAACTTAATCATTTACACACATTTCAATCTTTTTGTTTAGGTAGAAGAAGCAAGTCTTTTCAAGTCAAAGGGCTCAAGAACAAGTTAAGTCACAAGTCATAGTTGTTCAAGTCCATGTCGAGTTGTCTTTTCACTTTTTTCAAGTCGAGTCTAAAATCGTCAAATTCATCACTCGGTCAGGTTCGGTGTGGTGGTGGACCCAGGTGCAGGAGGCCAACGAAGCAGGGAGGCAGAGGTGCTCAAAAAAAGAAGTAATTTAATTAAACCATAACTAACTCCAAAACATGCGGGAAACATGGAAAACAAAGTGGTGAAGAAAACAACAGCAACAATGAACCAACAAGAACTGAACGGAAAACAGGTGACTAAATACACACACACTAATTGACAAAGACTAGACACAGCTGGGCAAGACACAAGTGGCAAGGGAAGCTGATTGGTAGATACACTGGGAAGGGAAGACACACGCAGGTGGACAAGGTTTAACAATAACGAGACTAGGGGAAACAAACCAGAAAGCAGAAACAAACATGACAAACTCAAAAACCCAACAAAAGTAGCAAAAACCAAACCCCAAACCATAACAGTCGAGTCTAAGTCACATGACTCGAGTCCACACCTCTGCCAACCAATAACGGATTATTCAATCATCCGTTCACACTTCAATTAATCTAACATGTAGGCTACTTTATTTTTGTAATGTGTGAGAAAAGATTACCTCAGAAATGTCGCCACTAGGCCACAAAAGTAGCACAATTTAAAGGAGCAGTTTCAAAACTGCTGGCAGGCTTTGAATGTAGCCACTAATCTCTGTCCCACTTGTGTTTCTGACCAAATCCATGCCCCTCATCAAAGTGAACATTCATGAGCAACATGCACTGTAAATAAGGCGACGTTAGCCACGGCTGCTATGTTGGTAGCATGACTTATTTCTAATGGTTTGTTACTATTAGCCTACTCCAAGTAAAGCTGATAAGACATCTCGCTTTAACGAGCAGCAGTTCCAGTTTTGAGCCATGTTTGATTTTTGTGTCCGGATTTTGACAGCTCCTTTTTGTCCCCCTTTGCCCCACCATATGATCGCTAACAAGTGTGTTTTCGTCATGCCAGAACTGGAACCACTTCCTGCTTCCGTGTCTAACAATTATAGAACATGTAGTCCTACTAGCCTAATGCTGTGGTCGCCAGTCAGACTGAGCTTATCCGGCAGCTAGCTTCCAATAGCTACCAGAAACAAACAAAAAAGTTTGCTTAATGCTGAGTGTCTTGTTAGTGCTGTTGAACTTTCATCAAAGATAGCATTTAGCATTACATAAAGTATTAAAACACAGCCATTGGTTACCAGATTAGCTAATGATTACATTTGTTACAAATAGTTCCATGGTGAGAGTTTATTATTTGATTTTCAATGAAATTGCAGTGCCCCATTTTAAAATTTTGAAAATCTGGTCACCTTACGCTAAGCGCACTATTTCTGTGACCGGCATTTTGGTGCCCTAAGCATAAATGTTTTGTGGTGTGCCCCCCCAACACTCCGTCCGCACACCCCATCACCCCTCCCCTGGTAGAAATGAAGAATATCTGAGTATTTGTCAGTTTTGCTTTATTAAACAAAATAACTTGTAAGTAGGGCTGGGTTTGAAATATCGATATATCGCTATCATATCGATACACCTTTTCATATCCCAATATCGATACATAAAACCATGTATCAATATATCGACCCCCCCATTTTTGTCCATTTATTTACACAGCCTGTGCTGTGGTTGTAATTTATTTAAATTATTATTTATTGTTTTTATAAGGCCATGTTAAATGAAACAGATTAATGTAACTGCAATTGATTCAATTCCTAATGTAAATATTCATATTCTTACTAATGCATTAAATTAGAGCAAGAAGTTTCTACTCTTTGCAGCATTGGTACTTTTGACTGTCTAAAATATGTGGTGCATGAATTCCTCAACTGAATCGAAAATCGTTGTGAATCATGAATTGAATCGGGCCCTTGTGAATCGAATTAAATCGATTCTGGAAATAAGTAATAAATAATAAGTCTTTATAAAACTAACAATGACACCAAATACTCAAATAAATAAAGCTAAATGAATTAAAATAAAACTCAATGCCACTACTATTAACAAATAAACATCTGGAAATAAACAAAGTGCAAGCAAGTTAGTAGAGGCCCTACAGAGGCACATGTCTACATTTCTGGGCTGCAAAATCGGCTATCAGGTCATCATATGACAGCTTTTGTGCAATTTCCGCATTTATGTTAGGGTATGAAATGCTCCTTGAACATATTGAAGCATTGATCCTGTATTCAGAAATACAAGACAATATTCAGGGATTCTACAATGAAATATGGTTTTGAACCAACCATGGTACAAACATTTTCTAAATTGATTAGGATTATGGTATTGTGCAGGCCTATATTTAAAACACAGGTACATGAAAATTTTAATAATCTACCTTTTTAGAGAAGGACTGATAGGACACTATGTAAAAATTCTGGACATAATGTTAAAACTATGAATATGAAATGAGGAAATCTACTTCGCCTTAAGATGATGATTATTATTATTTTCAAATTACACTTTTACCAGTACATGCCGCTCTTGGCCGTTCCATATGAAACAATATTATCTCGTCACATTCCATTTAACATACCGTATAATGAACGTGCTGGTCACAACCATTCCACTGCGGCGGTTTGGAGTGTTTTTTTTTTTTTTTTTTGCTAACTGTGGTCATGTAAACGTAGCTGTTACAAAATAAACAAATTGTCATTGTCATACCTGCAAGTGACGCGCGAGCATTATCTCATTGTTTTTTCTTTTCCGCCCCCAATTCTTGATGCCTTTTTGATGACATGTCCAGATATCCAAGAATAAACTTCTGCCAAATTTGCGATTGAAGCATAAAGTATACCCCACCCCCCTCCCCCTTTCCCTAGTAGTTTGTTTCGTTGGAGCAAAAGTGCACCCCGCAGCCCCCCCCCCCTTTAACTAATAGGAACAAACTACTAGGGGCACCAACGTAGACCAGCGATACCGCTCGTCGAGTAAATAATGCTACGTTATTTTTTGTATTTATTAACATGCTTTACAAGCTTTTATTTTAAATATTAGACACTGATATTATAATTACTAATATGATTATTTTTACGGGCTTGATTTGTTTTTTGGTGCCCCCTTAGGCAGTTGGTGCCCTACGCGCAGTGCGTGGTAAAAGCGTATGCGGAGCGCCGTGTCTGGTGACCGGCATAAATCTGGTGCAGCAGGCGGTATAAATTAGCACAAGGCAGGTTTGTCCAAGTGTTGAATGCATAACAAATATAATTGACATCTTTTCGGTCATGCCTTCTTTCTTTTTCTCAACCTTTATTTAACCAGATAAAAACCCAGAAACATCAGCTGATAAGAAGACGCATCACAACTGTTAGTTTGACATCTTCTAAGGTAGGCGGAAGTCGACGCCGAAACTATACTACTAAACTACTACTATTATTAAACAATACACTTAAATACAGATCTTTGATTGGTTGTTTTTCCCCAGGTGCGGTGGTTAATTAAAAATCAGATTAGCAGTACGAGATGGTTCTAGAGTATGCAGAATTTTTCACAAATCATTTCACTAATGTACTACTATCAAGTCATTAAAGTGCACATAGTTTTCATAATTTTTTCGTTATATTTTTAGTTCTTGTCTCTAGGGAGTGTTTTATAACAACATCATTAGTAGAATATATTTGAGTTATTTACAACAGACTGTACAGCAATATACTTTAAAATATCACTACAATAAACTTACACAATTCAATTTCACATTCTCTACTTACACCATGCACACAGGTTACAAAACAATTAAGCAATACAATTATTGCTCATAACACTTTTACTGTAATGGTATTTGTTACCTTTACTTCCTTTAAGAAACTTCAAACACAAAAGCCAAGACTCAGTCTCAACTGTGACTTCAGTGCATGCATGTTTGCTCGCGGCTTCCTGCGAGAGTCTGTCGAAGCTGCAGGTTGTGTATCATGAAGACATCTCATCTCTGACTGGTCATACAGGAAACCAGATGCTTTGGAAGATTAAACAAGATGAAAATATATATAAAAGAAAAAAAAGAAAAACTCAGACAGACACCCATTGTAGACCTTGAAGGTTGCAAAGCCATCAACACAATTTGCTGGATTACCAAAAGAGGATAACCATCGTCAGTCCAGCCTTTCATTTATTTAAATTAAAACAGTACGTTTTCAAGCTTAAATGGCATGAGTAGGAAGAAAATGAAATGTGGTTCTAAATGTAGCTCTAAAATCCTGTCCTGTGCAATCCCATCCTCCAGAAGTAAACTATTTCATGAAATGATGTCAATACAGAGCAATAAAGTATAAAGTAAATCTCTGTGACTTTTGGGAGCCCTTTTTATTTGGAGTTGCAAAAATAAATCAATAATATAACAAATAGGAAAACTCTCGCTTGATCCTTGTTTTATTAAACTGCACTTTTCAAATTAGTCTGCCTTTTTAACCCAAATATGGCTGAAACTGATATTTTTTGTGTGTGTCAAAATGACATTAAACCTGACACCGCTACTTATTTTCACTTCTTATTATTCTGACTATAGCAACCATGGCTATGATGTTTCCCAGAACTGATGTCTTTTCAAACCCTGCCAGGAAACGTTACTTTCGGTAGCAATCATTTATGCTGGTGTGGCAATACTATTTGGCAACCAACTGATCTATGTTTAAGGTAAGAGGATGTCTTGGTCCAAAGTAGGATTGCAGCACAAATTCTTGCTGGCGTCGGATAAGATGTGATTTCTAACAGGCACACACAACAGGTCGAAGGATGTCGTAAAGACTTCAGTTTATGTAAGTGAAGAAGTATTTCTTCAACCGGGCTTGCGTGGCTGCTCTGGCCCCTGATCTCTGTCCTGGCTTCCCCTCCTATCAACATCTGGTTGTCAGTAGGAAGTCTCCGGACCGGAGACACATCTATTAGCCAAGCCAGACATAAAGTATTGCAAAATATACGCGTCTTGTCAAGCTTGCGACTGAAGGATTTTGTGCATGCTTACACTTCTTTTAGCCAGCTGCCTCTAACTCCACACTGAATAAACTCAAATTATATTTAGTTAGAACCTTTCAAATAAGGCTCTTTTTTGAACCCATCTGGCCATCAAACTTTCAAACTTGTGTTAAATATGTGATGCCGATGTTATGAATAATAATTCACAATTATATTTTTTCAGTGAATAACAATCCCCAATCATTGTGTGCCCTGATATGGCTGGATGGACAAATGAAGCTTCATGAAACATTTTTTTTTTTTTACTCTTCTAGATGGCATTCTTGGTTTAAAAATGCAGTGAAAATGTAATCAGTTTCCATTGCACTAGCTTTTTCCAAAAATATTGCAAGTGCTTTATGAAGCTTCATGAAGCTTCATTTTCCCACCACTACTTATAAATATAGTTATTGTTGATATAAGTAGTTGGGAGACTTGCCAACAAAAAAAAACACTTTGTCACATGTCATAAAAATATTTTCAATGAAATTATTTGTAAAAAAAAAATATTTATTTATTTATTTATTTTAGGGCATGGGGCGATTAAAATTTGTAATCGTAATTAATCGCATGACAACTCACTATTAATTTCAAATTCTATCTGTTAAATGTACAATAAAACATTTTTCTAGGTTTCATACTCTTGTTCACATAAAAGTGGAAAAAATGTTAAATTAATAGAAATATGGCTGCACATTTTATTAGTCAGTAACTTTATAATAATTCATAAAATTGATTTAGTATTGAAAGACTCTTCTTACTTTTCTGAGACATTTAAAGGAACGGCCTAAATATTGAACCCTGCATGGAGTTGTTGTCACCCTTGCACATATTCTATCTTATCGAGCCTTATTCCGCTTGATCCCCCTTGCCCTTGCTTCCAACTCCGGGCGACTCTTCCTTGCCTGCCACCCGCTTGTGCCCTGAGCTCAGCCTCCAACGTGCGTGTCCTCTAACCACTTGACACCTTTACAGATTCATCCCCATCCCTTGGCAGACGGCACGCACTTCGCCCACGGGGCACAATGCAGCGATCCTCAACAATCAATGGCAGATAAATCAATGCTATCGCTTTTTTCCATGCCTCTGTTGCCATTGATTTTTTCCCCCCTCCCGTTACTTTGCCGCGTGTGGAAAGTTTGCTCATTTAAAGTGAGTTCACTTTCAGGAACACATTTTAACAACACAAGGCTGTCAGCTTCCAAGCCAGAGGCTAACGTTATCATTGGATGGGGCGTAAACGGGCTTTATTTATGAGATGCACTGTTCAAACAGAGGCTGGAGTGGATTTATTGAATGGATTTATTGTGAGCTCTCTTCTTAATAGAGGCATGTCCAATCCTGCCTTGATTGCAAGCTCTTTTATTTTGATACCTTAACAGCGACACAGCAGCGATGGCTTTGATCACAAGAGAGAAAGAGGCCCAATTAGTGTTGGGATTACTCTCATGTTGCTGTTTTAGCGAAAAGCTCATTGCCGTCAAATACAATTTCACGTCCAATCTGCCTCTGCGGCGTGTCACCAGCAATGATATCTGGGAAACGCGCGCGCTCAGATATATTATTTTGAAAGCTCCATTTAATATCGCCCCACAGTAAATTATCTACTGTGATGTTTCGCTCGTCTCCCCCATAAATAATTCATTGTTTTTATGTGCCCTCACGCCGCCTTGGGGGATTGGAACAGCTGAGTGTTTTCACAACGTATTTGTGTCCAATCTTCTGTGTATTGGGCGTGCGCTAATCAAACCACAGTACACATGCCTTGAATGTTTGTCGAGTCATCCGCTTATCAGCTAATCAAATGACTTGTTTGCCTTCATGCCTGGCTCCCACAGGCGCCCGCCCTTGATTGGCTCGTTTTCTATTGATCCTTCCTGTGTTTGATTTAGGGTAAAGCCTCATGCTATATGTAATAGGAATGAAATCCACAGGCTTTGTTATCCGCTCAGCAGCAATGAGGAAGGAGACAGGATTGAAGCTAATACATGATTCCCCCTCCCAACCTTTCTCATAAAATACCATGCCAAGTGCAACATGTGTAACTCTTCTCCTAAAGAAGTGAAAGTGCAGTTCGTAAAGAGAATTTCAAAAGGCCAGAGCGGTGACATGCATCTATACCCCGGCATTGGGGAGCAATCAGATAGGGCAGAATTGATGACCTGGCTCACAATGGATTTCTTGGAGCGGGCTGCCAGACCGAGGTAATACTTTCAGGCTCTTATCAGCGCTGGCATAAGCTGAGTGCTGCATCACCCACTTCCCAGCGTCAGCTTATTATGAGTCCATGATGTGTGATTGCTTGTCCTTCCCCTTTGGGTGTCTGTGGCCCAGTACAGTGTTGGTGATCAAGATGAAAACACTGAAGACCGCTTGTGACGTTTTTTTTCTTGACAAAAAAAACTGTGATACGCTTTTGCAAATTTAAGAACGTTAGTTTCGTAGTTGTGGACGAAATGGCCAAAGCAGGATGGAAATTTACTCACAAATTTGCATTGCATGACTCTGAACAATATTACACTATTATTTGCAACTTTAAATCAGAGGTGAGTGATAATGAGCTACATATAGTCTGTTACATTTACTAATGTTAACCTTTGGTTCAATGTCATCGTAGTTTTAATTAGAGCTGTCAAACGATTACATTTTTTAATCAGATTAATCACATTTTAAAATTTTGATTAATCATGATTAATCACTGATTTAAAAAGGCTTTTTTCCCCCCAACATATTTTGCCCGCGAAATTTGAAGCGCGCCTGTTATGTGTTAATTTTTTCGACGTTTAATGTTATGAGGACATCTTCAAAAATTTATATCCACTGTACACGCTCATCCTGCTTTTTCTAATCATTTATTTTCAGAATTTAAAATGGGAAAAAATGACCTACGGCATATGTAAACATTTAATGCTTTACTTTAATGCATGTAGTTATGTTTATTGCTCAAACTCCAACAGCTACCTTTAACGTAACCATCCGCTGTCATCTGAAAAGGATAATCTGCAGTCAAAATTAATAGTGTGATTAATCTGTGGTGATACAACGATTAATGCGATAATTTATTGTGATTAATTAATTAGTTAACGCTTTAACTTTGACAGCACTAGTTTTAATGCAACATACTTTTTGCTTTTTCTCTGTTACACTCAATTTCATTCCGCTGTGCAAGTGCCGATACCAGGTCAAGTCAAGTCAAGTCAAGTCATATTTATTTATATAGCGCTATCAAACAACCTTAGGTATCAGTATCGGGCTGATACTCAGACATAACGCCTTCTTATGGACGTTTTTACGATCATGAAACAGAAATTAGAAACTAAAAGAATAGAAATTTTCCAACTATTTCATGCAATTTTAAGGAAAAATGCTATACAGTATTGGAATAGAAGTCTTTTTTTTTTTTTTTAAAGGGGTACTTGACTCGAGTCATTTGTAGCTGTAAAAAGTTAATATTTTGTCCATAATTCATGTGACAACTTTATAATTTTCCACGTACAATTAAAACCTTTAAAACTAATTTTTCCACTTGCTGTCAACTGCAGATGACGTCACCTGTGCTGAGGAAGTAGGTAACGACCAATCATGGCTCACCTGTTTTCTGGGTTTGGTCAGCAAACTGAGCCATGATTGGTCATTACCTATTTCCTCATCTTCAATGGACAGCAAGTGTAAAAATTAGTTTTTAAAGGTATCGTTCATGAAAAATAATGAAATTATTACATTAATTATAGGCAAATGAAAATGGATCAGTGAGTCAGGTATCCCTTTAAAATTTTGTGTCATTGTTTTTTTGGGGGGGATTTTATGTAGTTACTAGTGGTGTTGGTACTTGGTATCGGTTTCCGCGACTTCTCAAGAGTTGAGTACTCATACTGGTATTGGTCTAATAAAAGGTTGTATCGAACATCCCTATTTTATATCTACAAGTATTTTGTCTATTATTACTTTGGTTTGTCAAAGTCAAATGACTCCATTTGGTTAATCATTCACATGACAGAACACAAAAAGGTGAAACATGGCAGATTTACTTTAAAGATGGTGTAGAGTGGTATAGAAAATGGATAGATGGACTATGAAACAAAACAACAACATGCATGCTGTCATTCGTGTCTGCCTTAAAAAAAGTCGGCATTTCAGCATTTCAATTTTACTTGAAACACATAAGAGCCTGTCTTGTTTTGCATTTGCAAAATACAGCGCTGTGTTACAAAGCAGCAGGTCAACCACACCACATGGATGTAAAAATCACAGTTCGTCCAATCCAGTCAGACCTGTTTGAGCTCAGTTTAAAAAAGATTATTCCCATTCGATAAAGATATATGTTGGCAGAGAACTGTTACGTTATGTAACAGGTTGCTGAAAAATGTGGTGGAATCCATCTGTTGAATGAAGTTCAATATAATCAGATTACTGTGTATATAAAATAATCATCACTGCTTGGCGACTCTACCGTATATGCTGGTTTATGTGTGTAATCAAAGAAAATTAATTTAAATTAAGACCATTTGTTGTGATGACATTTTGTTATTCTTTTCCCTCAATTATTGCTTCACGCGGAGTGATATTGTTGGGTGATATTTGAATGTGCCTATTCCTGTTTTCGTTTTAACTAAATTCATACCTTTATGCGAATAATTATTCAGAACTACTTTCTACTTTTACTTGACATGTCTAATGCATCAGTACTCTGACGTGAGTACAATTTAATTTGGCTGCTCTACCTATGCTGAAAATATAACACTCACCACAACATGAGATATATGTTTTTATTAAAATATTTGGGAATGAAATTTAAGATTTTGCATCATATATTACAGGATTTGTTCGTAAATTTTTCAAAGCCTATATAATGCGTTTTTGCACCACTGCAACCACAATAATAAACAGTGTTTAATGAATACCATAATGTAACAGTGCTGATTAATACGGAATTATAGTTGAAAAAGTGCAACTCTTGTATTAGATCTTATTTAATTTGATAGCAAGACATTTAATCTTCTGTGTGCAAAAAAAAATAAAAAGTTTTAAACAAGCTAATTTCACGTTTTCCTGCATTGATTTTCATGACTGTGTCTGCGTAGAAGTGCTTTATTTCTTAGTACTGGGTCAGACTTGAGCTCTCCCCAATAAGGAATGTCACAGTTAACCTTTAAGGATGCTGCGGAAAGATGGATGAAGTGCTGGGTAGGATAAAAGGGTGATTAAAGATCTCAATCTGCATTCTGCCACGGCAATTAATATTGGACGTATCCTTTTTTTTGCTTTTTTTACGCCAATAAACAACGTGGTTTCAGACGCTCGGACGCCATACATCTCTATGGTAACAGCCGTCAATTATCGTTGATTGGCCGAGCCGTGGGAATGTTTGTGTTGGCCGACCTCGCTGATTGGTCGGTGGGCGGTCTGTACAGCCTGACAGGCTGCAGCGTTCCGGGTTATTGTCAGTCTCAGCAGCTCGGCACAGGGGCAGGACCGCCGCATCCCGGAGCTGCCAGCCCTTTCATCCAAATTCATCCTTTTTTTTTCACTTCCCCCCTCCCTTTTTATTTTTTATGCACCAAAGAGAGCAGCAAGGGGTGAGGTCAGTGCACAAGAGTAGGCGCAGATCCACGCGGTGTATTTGGAGTCAAAAACATCTTCGAGGGGAGAAAGTGAAGGACCGAGCGGTGCCGGATCACCGGGATATCTTTTTTTTTCCTTTCCGAGCCAGCCCTTGAAGAGTCTCCTTTCTCGGTCTCAGTGTTGATTTGTGTCAATGCGCCACTCGCACAGGATTGCCTCGATTGTATCCTCACATTTGAATGATGATTTTTAGACCACTTTAAACCGACGCGTAACAGCTGGGATCTTTTCTCTCCCCGTCTTGGATTTGTGGAATACTGCGTAGCGCATAAATCAAGCACCCGGTCTTCCCACTAACTGCCTCATCGTTTGGAGATAAACAGCGAGTGAAATTAAAAGCAACCCAGGACCTTTCACCTCGCTCGCGAAACGTCGACTGCTCTAAGCGCACTTTGCGGTGCGCAATTGTTCCTCCGAGGACCTGTTTCTGCACCGTTTGCCCTCCGCGCAAAATTTGGCAGTCGATCCGAGAAAATTTCAAAAAGCTTGTCAAGTGTGGGATTTAAATCGCTACGGGTGGAGGAAGAAGAAGAGGATAAACTTCAACTCCGTTTGACATCAGCACTGCTGGATTGGAGCAAAATGAAGCATTTCTGATTGGGAGCACACATGCTTGCTCGGCCAATGCTTTAAATCTGCATGGAGCTCTAGTCTGCACTACGGAACAATTTATGGTAAATATATTTATATATTTTCTAAATCATGTCTTAAGTGGTCCCTGTACAGTCAGAACCTTTCCGTCTGTCTTTGGGATGCTAACGAGACAGTGAATGTTGTAAAAGCTGCTGGCTCGCTTAATGATGTCCCGCATTGTTGGCGTGTGTGTGAACCACAATAAAAAAAGAAGTGTCGTAAAACGGACACGTTCGAATGGCTCCGGGAGCCACTTTGAAGTGTGATTGAACGGCTCCGAGGCCGGTACCGCTCCTTCTGCGGGCTCTGATCCAAACGTGCGAACCTCTCAGCTGCAAATGTCTGCTGCAATTAGTGCTTCTTCACCCCGGTGTGTTAATGACATCCACTGTGCTTTTATAGTCTTCCTGCATATTATGGCAGGATTTTTACTGCAGAGCTCGTAAAATTCAGCCGAGATGTGAGCGTCCAACTGTAAAACTTTTCACTCCTAAGGATGACGTGAAGCTTCTGTGTGTGCCTTCTGGCAAACACACACGCGCACGCGCAACGGCTGATGATCTCCAATTGTGTTATTTTTCATTTGAATGTGAAGACTCTTTCGGGTTCTGTGAACTTTGAGTTTCACACACTTTAGGTACACCGACACACGGCAAGTGTACCTAATAAAGTGTCCAGTAAACACACGAGCATGCGTGATATGATTTATGCTGAAAAGTCTGCTCACGTGCTATGTTTTTACAGTATCCTTGCAATATCTCCCCGACTGGAGCCAGTCGGTCTCTCTCCCACGCCGACAAGCAGCTTGCTGAATGTAATATGCCCAATTCCCCCCACCCTCCATCCCAGCCAGGGCACCTGCCATGGAGCCTTCCTGGCTGTATTGAATAAAACATCCAGTGATGTATGAGGCAGGGGGCTGCACCCGAGGGGGCACAACTGCCTCATTTACTTCCTCCACTCTGCGCCTCTGACCTGCTGAGCAAATTGTGCTCATATTAGCTCTGCGGCTGCTCCTCACCTAAACAAATAGTCTTCCCAGCATAATGCTTGTCTTAACTCAACGTGATGGTTTGGACGAGGCACCGGGAAACAGCGTGACAGAGAAGCTTTAATATCTAGGTCACTGAATTACCTTTCTGGAGTTTCTTGTTTTTTTCCCTGCCTTTTTATTTCCTGACTTGCTTTTGAAAGCGTTTGTTATTTTCCTCTCACTTTAGACCTTCAAATGTCCTACTGCAGGCTTTAGCTTTAACTCGTGTCTGGTTTTGCTCATCTTGCTTCCTGTTGTTCAATCTTTCGAAATGCGACGAAGCCCCTGAGGTTAAACACATTTCCAGGAATGCTGGTCAGCTTACAATTTGTTCGGATTGAAAATCAATTTTCCATAGAAAATAATGGAAATGTGATTGATCTGTTCCAGGGTCAAACAGTTTCCATCAGAAAGCCATAATTAACTGTAAGGCAATGTAACAACAAATAACATAGTTAATTGCCATTCAAGTTTAAAACAAAGTTATCACCATTCTTAACAGTCACACAGAGCGAAAAGCAGTTAATGAGATTCTATCAACGCTTAGCTTATAAACAATAAATTGTGTCCTCGCCCCTAATCTAACCGTGATGGACACAGAGGAAGATGACTGCTTGCTTGAGGCGAGTTTGTTGTTCCACTGTACTTGTATTGTTCCACACTTTAGAGCCGTTTCCATCATACTGGGCAGTTTTGATTCAAAACAAAAAACAAAAAAAACAACTGTGTCGTTTGCTTATTTAAAATGTTTTGGCAGATGTGTTGGCAACTTTGTAAAACTGGTCTCTAAATTGAAGGTTTTTAGAATCACGTTGTCATTTCAATCTAAACACAGAAACTAATGTCCACATGGAAGTCACACTGAAAATGACCTAACATGTAAAGTAAACTAAACATGTCTAATTTGGAGAGAAGAGTGTTGTTAACAAGCGCAGGAGATTTGAATGAATAAAAAATATCTTCAAGTGTATGAAATCAGGCTTCAAAATTGGTAAAAAAATTAGATGTTCTCTGGCATGTATGCCAAATGTGCTGAAAACATGCCCCACCAAAAAACTCATTCGTATGTCTAGCACAGGGGTGCCCAGCCTTTTTTCTCCAAGGGCCACATCAAGAAAAATCAATGGCTGCAAGGGCCACTGAATTTTCTTACTTTAATTTATCTAGCACACCAAAATAAGTCAATCAAGGAATTGCATATTGTTTACTTTATATATTAGTGTTTTTAGAAAAATGGCTACCTGAACAATTTCTATAAGCCAAATAGTTTAGGATTTAAGATACTGAATAGCAGCCAAATTCCATCTCCACAACAGGAGCAATCTGTCAATGATCTTTTTTTTAATTTTTTTTATTTTTAATGCCATTACTGTTATGTGCTGAGGTTGGATCCCAAAAACTCAGACACAAATAAGATTTTAACTATTTATTCACAGCGAGAGGCGTGCAACAAACTTGACTAGACAAGAAACAACGAGAGTTGCACAGAGGAACAGAGGTAATAATCTGACAAAAACACACACTTCTCAGTCAGGCATATATAGACAGTGAATCGATCTGATTGGTTGTAGCTAGACATGTGGGTAACAGGACTGACATGGATTTATCTGATTGGCTGTTGACTAGATAAAGACATTAAAGATTCCTGACATCACATAGTGTATTAACCAGTTGAAACTAGATACTGATTACAGCAGTTCAAAACAGACACTTGACTTCACGGCCATGACCCAAACATAACCCTTGCATGACAGTAAACATAACCCTTACATGACTCTAGTCACGACAGTAAGCATAACCCTTGCATGACCCTAGTCATGACAATTACACAGTAATCATTAATGTAATATATTCACAATTTGGACCTTGACACGCAAAGCAAGTGGAGGAAAACATTTTTTTGTGTAAACAATTATTGTTATTCACCACAGTTATGAAGAGAAATGTTACTACTTTAGTTGTAATAGTTCAAAAGTTCGACAGTATATAAAACAAATTTATTTAGTAGCAAATGTCTCTTTTTAGATATGCCTCAGGCCGCTTAAAAATGGACAACGGGCCACAAATGTCTCGAGGGCCATAGTTTGAACACCACTGGACTGGTCTAGCATATATGCTTAAACACATATATATGTTTGAACCGCACATGGCGTGGATGGATGGTTTACGTTGCGTAAGGAGATGAAGAATTTGAAAAGGCTAACTCGTGATGTCATGAGCTTGCGACGGTTTCTCCCGTGACGTCACCCAACCCGAGCACATCGCAAAAATCAGAACGAGGAAAGAGGAAAATCTTTTTTTTCAGCTTTTTTTTTGTACATGGTAATGGGCGATGGATGTTTTGAGAGAGAGAGGAGATGGCATCTAGATAAAAAATTAACAAAGGCTAACAGACAGTGAGTAGAAATAAAATAGCCAAAGAATTATTAGAAGAATTCTTTTGGTCCTTTGCAGAGAATGCATGTTATCATCGCAATTGATACGAAAGGTAAGATATCTTAACCTGGCAATAGCCAGATGGTACCTCTCCACAGTAATTTTGTCGGGAAAAGGCGGGACATTCTGTACAATAATTCGAGCTGATTGGACGATGCGACATCTACACGTTTGTTTTAACCAATTACAGCCACGGGTGAAAATTTCGTGTTCGTTCTTGTCGAAGGGGGGAAAAGCACGAACATCTTACCGGCTAGAAATGCACGAAGCGCCTCCTGCTGTTCAACATTCAACAAGGAAACGGCGAGTAATTCCGCGGGAACAGAATTAATACTAGTGTCCATTCTAGGGCTGGGGAAAAAAGTCGACCAAGGTCGACTTTAAAAATAGGTCGACTGGAAAAATTTAAGTCGACCTATTTTTAAAGTCCAGAACCATGTTTGCGCCGTCGCCGTCCATGTTTCTCACGGACCTTTTATGCCGCCGCTCAGTGTGTTGCAAACTTCAGTGAGAAGAAGGCGGACAGAGTAATATGTATTTATTTATTTATTTATTTATTTTTTAAATGATTCCTGTTTGGTTGGTCTGATTGGTTGTTTGAATTTGGAGGTGTGTTGCACAGCAGCCATTAGCCTAACTGCGCATACAGTTCTTTTACTGCAAGCGTACATGTACACTTGTACATCCATCCATCCATCCATTTTCTTGACCGCTTATTCCTCACAAGGGTCGCGGGGGCTGCTGGCGCCTATCTCAGCTGGCTCTGGGCAGTAGGCGGGGGACACCCTGGACTGGTTGCCAACCAATCGCAGGGCACACAGAGACGAACAACCATCCACACTCAAACGCACACCTAGGGACAATTCAGAGCTCCCAATTAACCTGCCATGCATGTCTTTGGAATGTGGGAGGAGACCGGAGTACCCGGAGAAGACCCACGCGGGCACGGGGAGAACATGCAAACTCCACCCAGGAAGGTCCGAGCCTGGACTCGAACCGGAGACCTCAGAACTGGGAAGCAGACGTGCTAACCACTCGACTACCGTGCCGCCCACTTGTACATTATTTACAATATTTATTAGTTAAGATTATGTCCTCATTGGTTGCACTATTTTAAAATGGAGGAAAAGCGAATTGATAAGAGGACAGAGGTGCAGGGTCTTCTAAACATTTGGGAGAGGAAGAGAGCACGATTTTGAATCGGAGTCACCAAGCCACCATGTACGTTATTACTGCCAAGCTTGGTGGTGAGGTGAACAGCTGAAAGGCTCACACGACCCTCAAAAAGTCTGTAAAAGCTGCGAAGATACACCAGGACTTTTAAACGCTCATGGAGCAGTACAGCACATGACTGCCGAGTGAATGGGATGGCCAAAACGACGCCACGGTTCATGGATACCGGAGCAATAACATGGATTCAGCGCTTCACGGATAGACAAAGGTAAACGCAACAATAATGTTACAGAAATACAGTACTTGTAATAGTCATTTAGTTCGCTCCCTCGTGTGGCAGCTGCTTAATTGTGTGACAGTCACTTTCTATTAGTCAGCAGTTATTTATTTTTGCTGCGACCGGCAAATCTCCTGCGAGCGTTATTTTGCCGTGAAGACTCGGAACGAAAATTCTTGGCCTGCTGTGAATACCACGATTGCTTATAGACATTCACAAGCGTACATGAATAACACAAATGTGCACGACCAGTTCGCTGTGGCGTCGTGATGGCGGTTTTGGCGAGTCAAACACATTGCACTGGGAGTTAGCTTAGCGTTTCACGGCAACATAGGCAAAGTTTTTCCATTTTTCCACTCACCTTGACAGAATAACCCCCCCTCACAAACACGGCTTGAATCGCAAAGCCACGTCATCTTGGTCGCGAAAGAAGAGCTTGTTCCCCTCGGCGTTAAAAATAAATAAATACCCTCGGCGTGGCAAAAAAGAAAAAAAAAAAATCCCATCGGCGTGACAAAATAACACTCGGTGATCAGTTGCTGGTCACGGCAAACAACTAACAAACAAACAACCACCATCGCCTGTGTTTTAATGACCATACAACACTGAAATGAAGGGAAGGGCATGAATAAGTTGTGTGTATGTGCGTGCGTGCGTGCGTGCGTGCGTGCGTGGCTGCGTGCTGGCGCACCGCAGTTAGTCTAAATTGAAGACTATTATTGTACAGGAAATATGAGGAACAATGGATTTTATATACAGATTATCCACTCAATTCAACACATGTTC
Source organism: Festucalex cinctus (assembly GCF_051991245.1). Classification (NCBI taxonomy): domain Eukaryota; kingdom Metazoa; phylum Chordata; class Actinopteri; order Syngnathiformes; family Syngnathidae; genus Festucalex; species Festucalex cinctus. Next base: position 6,403,706 of record NC_135415.1, read on the forward strand.
AACATTTGCGGCCTCAAATCTAAAATAAATAAACAATAATAATAATAATAATAATAATAATAAAGTCGATTAGTCGTTAAAAATATGAGAAGTCGAGTCGATTTAAAAAAAAAAGTCGTTAGTGACAGCCCTAGTCCATTCGTCCATGTTAGGTTTGTTTGTTAGCCCCTGCGTCGGCGCTGGCTTCCTGGTTTCGTCACAGTTGCATATCCCACCCCCAAACACAATGTCGCTCTGTGATTGGTCCGGAGCGGAGCGGCAGTTATCTGCGGGAGCGGTACAAGATGGTATTCTCTGGAGTTTGTAAACTCACAAATACCACGAGAATTCATCTTGCGAGAGCAAGGTTAAAATATTCTTATCGTAATTAACTCCTTAACAATGCCGCAAGGAAAACATATCAATACTGAAATCACATCTGTTACTCATAAAAGCTATTCACAGCCATTGAGAACATTTGAGCAACACACCAACCAAATTAATACGCTAAAAAAAGGCCTTTTCTTAAATTACACATCAGTTTGATTGATTGATAGTTTGGGCGCCTTAAAATATTCTGCGCTTATTAATGCAGCAGCCTGCAGTGAAAAGCGAGCAGCAGTCTTGAATATCGTTTAAGTTGCTGAAGTTTAATTTCCTGCTCTGTGTATTAATCTCTTCTTTAATCCTTGCATGGTTTGATTGTCTCAACACCTACCCGGAGGCAGCCAATCTCATTTTAGCAATTAAGATGGCAAAAATAGTCACAGCTTGTGTGAGAGAGTGCGTGCGCGTGCGCACTTTTTACGCTGATTAATAACATTTACGACAGATCTGATGTCCATACATTCACTAGATGTCAAACATCGTGAAAAACATGCTACGCCTTTGAACCAGACAGGCAGAAATATATCTTTTAACTTGCAAACAACAGCAGACACTTGAAGCCACATTTCCTCTCTAAGCTGCTCATTAGACTCTTGATCAAAGTGTTTAATTTCCTGAAAAGTTTCGTGCGCAGGCAAACAAAAGAGACACGTCCTGTCTTTCTTGTGCTTTACACTGCTACATGATTTAATATAACCTCCGCTGTCCTGATTATTGCACTATCCACAATATATAGAGACATGAAAAGGCATTCAACAAAAGCATTACACACTAATCATCACTGCGGCGGGACGAACACACCCTTCAAGCAGTCATTGTAAATGAGCCGATGTGCGGAGAAAATGGGATGTGACATTACATGGATGCTGGTGTGGGTGCGTGAAGGTCCTCTCTGCTCAGCTGCAAGGGGCAGAGGCAGCCTGACATGACATCGTTGCCTTGTTGTGTAGTTAGCAGCAATACCTCCACAACTATATCTATTTTAGCACCGGATGCTTGACCCCGCGCTCTCACTGCGGCTGCACCGAGCATGTCAGACCTGCGCCTCGTATTTTCTGCCCCATCAGTTGATGTTTTCACAATGTCGGGGTCAAATGGTGGTTCACGGCTGCTCCTAGTGAAGCATCTTTTTGTCAAGAGTTGTGTGGTAATCAGAAGGTTTGCTATTCCACTTCGATATGTATTGTAGCTTTTGTGAGCAAATAGGTAAGCTGTATCAAAAGATGTGTTTACAGTGGTGTAGAACTTCTGTTTCTGGTTCTTTAGGTGCCTGAGCAGTGGCGCACAGTCAGGGCTTTCTGCTGGCCCAAAACTATAAGCGCTGACCTACATTTACAACTCAAACAAATAGTATTCATTCATTTCTAACAGTCGCTTATCTTCATACATAGCATTTGTCTTGGCTGCCCTGCTTCCAGATGCGTACAATTTAATTTTCAGCTTCTGTGTTGAACATACACCATTGAAATAGCATTTTTTTTGTTAACCAATCATATTTTTTAATTCACCATTTTTTTCTGCCCTCTGATTGGTTCAGCTAAATAATCTGCATTGTTTACCCCTCTGATTGTTTGCGCTAATATGTAGGGATGTAACGATAAGCGCAATATCGTGATATCGTGATATTAAAACTAGTGTTGTTCCGATACCGATACTGGTATCGGCAAAAACAGTGGTATCAGTATCGGTGACTACTCACAAATAACATGCCGATAACATTATTCCAACGCTAATATAGGATTTTGGATGCAGCATCTTGTGTCTTGCTGGTGCACAACATTCACTGATATGTGACATGTTCACTGCATGCCGATCTAAGATATCCTATTGGCCCTTGAATGATCTGAACCAATGGCAGGACAGATTTTTCATGTTGAGAAAAAAACCTCAAGTACCGGTATTGTATCGGCATCGGCCGATACTGCAAAGCTGGGTATCGGGAGCCAAAAAACGGTATCGGAACAACACTAATTAAACACTAATTAAAACTGCCACAATATCGTCGTCGTCATGTTCACAATATTTAAATGCAACACATCTGTTATAATACTCAGGTTGAGTTGCAATTGTGCAGGTCTAGCACCCTCTGGTGGCTAGTTTTTTTAGTGCAATTTAATTTTCATTAGGGATGTTTGGGCCTTCCATGTTTAAAATTTACACTAATTGTCAGATGAAAGGGAACGTAATATGCCTGTGAAGCAAGTCAATATGTGGAGGAACTCAATGTGTGCGTACATTAACAACATAATAATAATAACATAACATTGCTGTTATGTACAAAAGGATAATATTGTGCTTTTTTTTTTTAGTATGAGCCCATTTTTTTTTACAATGTTATGACCTTTTTTAAATATCGCCAAACACACCACAATATCGTGATAATTATCGTATCGTGAGCTTCCTATTGTGATAATATTGTGACGTCTGGATATCGTTACATCCCTACTAATATGCGCACCAAAGATTGATTGACAAAGATTGACATTTTTGAGCCCGGCTTTTCTATGGGGAGACATTTGTCTCAAAAATATTCACACAAATACATTCTTGATTTTCACATGTGTTTTTCAGATCCACAAATATGTTCTCAATCTTCACGTGTTTTCCAGATCCACAAATATATCTGTCTCAAATGTCCTCCCATTCTGATATTGTAAATGTATAGGATCGTATGCCGAGTAGTCTTGGTCTCGTGGCTATCCAGTAATATATACAGATCAGAGCTGCTGCTTAGCTATGCTTGGTGGCGTAGAAGAAGAAAATTTAACAGCAGAAGAAGAGTGTCTTTCGAGTGAAGGCAAAACAAGCTCAAGGGAAACCAACCAAGGTCGCATTTAATTTCGCGACTTGTGTAAAATTAACACATAAAGGAAAGTCAAATAAAGACTTGATTTCTGTTTTTCAATGTCCAATCTTAAACGAAAAACGACTCGTTCTTGTTCAATTGGGACAGGAACACTGCCTCCCTGTGGATGGAGGAGGAATGGGCCATCCGTCTACCTCCGGTGGCTCGTCTAGCTCCTGTGTGTCCTGAATATCTGAGGGCTTGTGTGTGTGAAAATCTCGAAAAGAGCGTGATGTTTGTCTAAAAAATAAATGCGTGTGCGCGACGATCCGCAAACACACTTTCGACAACTCTCAAGCAAAAGTAATGGAAAATGCACACAAAATTTAAAAAGACATGAAAATCGCAGATATATTGTGGATCTGAAAAACATGAAAATCAAGAAAATGTTTGTGGATCTTAAAGGGATCATTCGGCTTTTTTAACATGAATCTCAATTTGATCCTCACCTCCCGTGTGTGCGATCAGCACTGACTTACCCCGGGTTTTCACTGGATGCGGTTGCGGTGCGGTGCGTCTTGACTGCGTGCTCCGGACGGGTCAATTTTTTTGTCAATCCACACCGGCTCCGCACAGCTGCGGTCCGGCAGCTCCGTCGCCGCCCACTTCCCAACGTGTCTCGCGGGACCGCGCGCGCGCGATCATGTGGCATTTCACAACGAGAGGTGGACTTCTTTTGATTTAACCTTTTCTTCTTCTTCTGCTATGAGATTCCATGCAGCATCCTTTTTTTGGTTGTCCTTGTAAAGTATATTAATAACGAGAGTCGGGTCAGTGCGGGTCCACTCTTTATTTCTGTCTTCCCCGTCCGGCTGCCGCTCAGTACGGCAAGCGAGACGGGCACAACAAGCAATCGCGAACATCAAACTCACAATACATTACAGTCCTTATAAAAAGGATGTGCCGTGTCATATATTATTTTGTGGTTTTCCACCTCCAATATAAACCTCTCCTCGTCCATGTTCGCTGGTGTCTAAACCGTGAATGAGCACATGGCCCGGCGACGCCCACGTCACGTTTTGCTGAAAAACTTGCGAAATAGGAGCTGGCGAGTGTTTTATTCTGAAAGGTAACCGGAAACTTATTTTGAAACTGCCTCGGTCTTCCTGTCCCGCTCGATGTGTTTTGTGCTAGCTTGCCATTTGCCGGAGGCCTACCGCTGCGGCGTCCGGCAAAAATAGAAAATAGGTCTATCCTTGCGGAAGGCTTGCGGCACGCCGCAGGCCTTCCGCAGTCGACACGCAACGCACCCGCAAGCGGTGTAAACTGCACCATTCGAATGAATGGAATCTAATTGCTTGCGTCGCCGGACCGCACCGCAACCGCACCGCAACCGCACCGCAACCGCAACCGGTGAAAACCCGGGGTTACCCCTGACAGCGTTCTGTGACACCAGTTCTGGTCCGGAGTTGGACAAGGAAAATAGTCCAGCAAGCTGGCTGGGGTCTCGGAAATAAAGCGTTTTTCTTCTAAAAAACCATTTGTTTTCAAAAGCGTGATACATTTCCATCACAATACTCTTTCCTGAAAAAAGTCAGACGCCATTACCGCCAGCCACTACTTTTCTGTTCGTTCGTATCACTGCGCGGCGCCCTGTAGACAGCGAATTGACGCACTGCTACCAGCTGATCCTTCCGCCTGAAGTTGTTTGCCTTTTCGAAGGCGGAAGTATCAGCTAGCTGGCTGCAGTGCGTCGGTTAGCGTTCTACAGGGCGCCGCGCAGTGATACGAACGAACGGAAAAGTAGTGGCTGGCGGTAAAGGCGTCTGACTTTATTCAGGAAAGAGTATTGTGAGGGAAATGTATCACGCTTTTGAAAACAAATAGTTTTTAGAAGAAAAACGCTTTATTTCCGAGACCCCAGCCAGCTTGCTGGACTATTTTCCTCTCGTCCAACGCCGGACCAGAACTGGTGTCACAGAACGCTGTCAGGGGTAAGTCAGTGCTGATCGCACACACGGGAGGTGAGGATCAAATTGAGATTCATGTTAAAAAATCCGAACGATCCCTTTAAAGACACATGAAAATCCCGAATATTTTTGTGGATCTGAAGAACACGTGAAAATCTCAAAAATATTTGTGGATCTGAAAAACAAGTGAAAATCAATAATTTATTTGTGTGAATATTTTTGAGACAAATCTCTCCCCATACTTTTCAAGATAAACAGGACTTTACGAGGCTAGGTCAGCCAACACCATTTCTGGCTTGCTTATTTCAACCCGGAAAAGGATTTTTTATTTTATTTTTTTTTGGCACTATCAGAGCAGCGTGTATGAGCGCTAAAGCTAGCAGGCAGGAGCAAGGAAAAAAGGTCTGCTTCAACATCTCTGGTGAGCAAGCTGTATTTTATTTATTTATTATGTTTTTTGTCATATTATTAGATAATTATTGTTTGTGAACTGCTGTGTAGTAGTGAGTGAGGTTCAGAAGTGATGTATGGGAAGATGAAGGTTTCTTTAGTGAAAATGGTATTCATCCTCAAACGGGTGAAATGCCTCTGTCTGTTATTATTTTAAGAGGAAGTCAAGTAAAAAATGTTCTTTACAATAGTATGATCTTATTTATCTTGCCATTATCGTATCTTATCTGTTTTTGAAAGAGATAGATGTACAGTATATTTACAGTCTATCTCTACTTCCAAAAATAAGACGGCTATCGAGACCTTGATTTTGTGTTCTCGTTTTGGTGTTTTTAATATTTCTTAGTTTAAGACCCCTGGCAATTTTTATTTTATTTTTTATTTAGTTATTTTTATTTTTATTTATTTTATTTTTCCTTCCCCTTTTCCTTTACTGTTATTGTGAGATTGTTGTGTGATAATGATTGTTTGTTTAATGTTTGCCATGTATGGCTTTTGATCTCAATTTGTTAAACAAAGCAATTAAAAAAACAACAATAGTACGATCTATGCGGGAATATGAATTAAAAGGATACTTAACTCATTTAACAATTTTCAGCAGTGAAAAGTTAATATTTTGAATGAATTTGATAATTTCATTATTTTTCGAAAAAGTAATTTTTCTACTTGCTGTCAACTGATGATGACATCACCTGTGCGGAAGTAGGTAAGGGCCAATCATGGCTCACCTGTTTTCTGGGGTTGGTCAGCAAACTGAGCAGTGACTGGTTGTTGCCTACTTCCTCAGCACAGGTGACATCATCATCAGTTGAAAAATTACTTTTTAAATGTATTCATTGTTCATAAAAAATAATGAAGTTGCCACATTAATTACAGACAAAATATGATTTTTTTACTGATGAAAATGCCCCAATGAGTCAAGTGTTCCTTTAAGCAGCAAAATTCTTTACCGATCTCAGGGGGCGGCCATTTTGCCACTTGCTGTCGACTGAAAACGACATCACAATTGCTCAGGGCTCTCAAACAACAGCCAATCATTACTCACTTGTTTTCTGGGTTTGGTCATGTGATATTTGCAAGCTGAGCCATGATTGGTCATTGCCTACCTGAGTTCTGAGCAACTCACTTTGATGTCATTTTTAGTTGGCAGCTCAATGGCAGGTGAAGGCAAAATGGCCGCCACCTGAGATGGATAAAAATGGGTGGATTTTGCTACTTAATTCATGTTCCACAAACGCAATATTAATCGTTACCATCTTCAGACTAGTGGGGGTGCAAGAAAAACTTTGACTTGACTTCCCATTTAATGCCTTGCATAGCTATATAGTGAGCTGGAGCATATCACAGCAGACTTTGAGCAAAAAGCGGGTTTGCTTCCTGTAACTTTTTTTTTTTTGTTTTTTTTTTTTTTTTGTGGTCTACTAAACTGACAGTTATCCATCAGACGTCGCTCACGACATACACCACCTCCACCCTGACCTCTCCTCACCTCCACTCCTCTCATTCTGTCAGGCTGAATGGAAGTCACGTCCCATCAGACATCTAGGTTAATGTGTAGCCTTTAATATGTAAAGGTTAAGGTGAGCTGATGCATTTTTATCATCTAAAAGAGCTCATGTGCTTTTTCATATGCGGTTAATGAGTACAACACAAGGCCACGTGCGTCCTTCATGGTACAATCTACCCCGTAGGGCTAATTATTAGACTTCTTTTTTGTGCCAAAAATCTGTAAAAGTCAAGTGTGAAGGGCTGTGAAAGGTTTACCTTTGAGGGTGCCACCTCATCAACTCCTAAAGGAGCAATGATATACTTTCCTGCCTGCCCGATCGCTGCGCATCTTGGTCGGCTCTCCATCCACAGCGAGAGAGGCAAGGGCAGGCATGCTCCTTCCAAAGTGTTCCCGGCTTGAAGGATAAAAACAAATCTGACACGCTCCCCAACTGCGAATTTGCTCTCCTTAAAAACAATGCCTCTCCTGCCTTCCTCATGCTCACATTGATTTGTTCTGGGTGACAGTGCAGGCTGCTGTGAAATCACCCCGGCGTCATTGATCTCAGCGAGGAGGAGGCGAGGCTCAAGGAGTCTGGCGACAGCGAGCAACATGGGAAAATCCTCCGCGCGCCCCCTTTCGACCCCCGAACCACTATACCGCAATGACGGTCTTGGCCGCTATCAGATGGGGCCCCCGCTGTTGCGCCCCAGCTACTGTATCTCAGACCTCGGCTACGCTTTGATGTGTTTTGTGGAGGCCCGTACACGCTGTTTGATTCACCATTGTGCCTCGCTGTGTTTCACATTATCTCGCAAACTCTTTATTGCCACTGTTTTCCATGCCAGAAGCAAGGCTGTTTTTTCCCCGTGTTTTTTTTTATCTCATGCAGGCCTCTGATTAATCTCCCCCCTCTATGCTGGTGTACTTTAATCTTGAATGGGAGATATCTGATTTTCCTCAGCTATTGAGGAAGATCAAACTTTAATGGAACAAGGAACTGCACATCATCCTAATCTCCATCTCCCTGCATTTTGGCCAGATGCCCCCCCCCCCCAAAAAAAAACAGGCTTTCTATCTTTCTGCAGAAGCAGGAAATACATCAGACAGATAAGATATTTTCTCCTCATGCTTTCGTAATTTATTCCCTGTTGACAAAAGGCACCAATTTACATCTTTGCAGTTTGATTTACCTGATTTGGGGAACAGCGCGAAAAAATGGCGAGTTTGCTGACGTTAACAAAATGGCCGTCATGTGCTGTATGTCATAAATAGGGATGTTCGATACCACATTTTTTTTTTTTTTTTTTTTTTTTAGACCAATGCCAGTATCGGTCGACTCAACTCTCTACCAAGTACAGATACTACTTTTTGATATGTAAAATTTCCCTCCAAACAATGAAAGATAATTTTAAAGCACAATCTAGGGCTGGACGTTATGGCCAAAAAATAAAATTATTTTTTTTCAGTCATTCAGGACTTTAATTGATTTTAATCTAATAAATCCAACAAACATTTATTTAAAGGTTTCGTTTATTCAAAAATAATTCCTTTACAAAAATGTTCAGACGACAATAATGTATACTGATTCTTGACCACAATTAAGTAGTTGGTAGGTATTGAAAACATGCCTTGCAAGCAACCCATCCAGCATTCTGCCAAAATGGGGTATATGCCACGGAAGAGGCGGGACGTGATTTTGCACAACAGTTTGTTTCCGGTCTGGGTTGCGAACGCGCAACCAAGGGGCACAAAGTTGGAAGCACAATTATTTTTGACGCAGCCCACACGTCGCAAACCGAACCGGAAACAGTCAAAAACAAAAAACAGTCCCGCCTCTTCTATGCTTCCGCTTCCATCCAGCATTCTGCCCATTTGTCATGATTAGAGTCATGCAAGGGTTATGGTGGGGTCATGACCGTGTGTTCAAGTGTCTGTTTTGAACTGATGTAACAGCATCTAGCTTCAACCGGTAATACGCTATGTGATGTCAGGAGCTATGGGATGTCAAGAATCTTTAATCTCTTTATCTAGTCAACAGCCAATCAGATAATTCCATGTCAGTCCTGTTACCCATATGTCTAGCCACAACCAATCACTGTCTATACAAACTGTCTGAGAAATGTGTGTTTTGTCGGACTATTACCTCTGTTCCTCTGTGCAACTCTCATTGTTTCTTGCTTCTCGATGTGAATAAATAGTTAAAATCTTATTTGTGTCTGCGTTTTGGGATCCAACCTCACAACAACAGCTTTTAATAATCCAGAAGACAAAACTTGATTTCACGATATAGCAAATTTTAAATGATTCAATTTTTAAAATGATGATTAATCGAAATTAATTTGATTTATTGCCCAGCCCATTTTATATCCTAACATAGAATTCTTCCTTAAAATTGCAAGAAATTAATGGAAATGTTCTATTCTTCTATCCATCCATCCATTTTCTTGACCGCTTACTCCTCACAAGGATCGGGGGCGGGGGGTGCTGGAACCTATCTCAGCTCGCTTTGGGCAGTAGGCGGGGGAGACCCTGGACTGGTTGCCAGCCAATCGCAGGGCACACAGAGACGAACAACCATCTCTGTTCTTCTCATTTCTAGAAATGAGAAAGTACTGATACTTTGTACTGAGATCGTGAAATAAAGCTGGCTGGCTCGATACCTGGTATCCCTGGTCATAAATAAATGAATAAAAAACTTTTCCAGTTACTTTAACTGCGGTTTGTTCACGCTCTCTGTTTATTGACATACACAAGATGAGGCGACGTCTGACCCATGTCATCTGTCTATAACCGCCTGGAGGGAGATACATCAGCTGCATAGATACATCACGGTCCAATGCCTTTGATTATACTGCAGTCAGTCCAGGAATTAGCTATTGACTTCTATTTTCTCCCGCCACTTGCTCCGTATCGCCGCATAACAGTGCACATTATGCTGACCGGCGTCTGCACAAGGTTGCATATTATATTGTTTCAAATGCGTAGCACTTATTCGCCGTCACACCTCCCACAGCCCGTTTGCGTCCGTGACAAAAAGAGAGGCCATTACCCGATTGTAAGGCACTCGCTGTAAAGTAATGAAATTTTCACCGACTGCAGAAAACAATGTTGTCTGGTCTGGAGTGTAATTGCACAAGCCACCTCACAATTTTCTCAGCAAAGTCGAGCATGAATGCCGCACGATTTAATAAAACTGGCGAGATTTTTATCATTTATAGGCGGTGGGGACAGTAAGCCGAGGCTTGCGCAGATAAAACTCATATTCAGTCAACGTGGAGAATTCCAACCGAGCTGGATACGGTTGAATAGACACAGGCAGCTGACCCACAGGGGCGCATTTACGTGTCTGAATAGGGCTGCTGCAAGTCAGCTATATTGTTGGTATTAAGCTCCAGTTTCCTTAATCTAAATGATGGAGGAGCTCGGAATTCCCATCTTTTTCTCCTGCCATGTTATTTGTGTCGAGGAAAGGTTGGAAAATCCAGACGATATTGGACCCCGAGGCCAAAGAGCTTGGGTGCCTGCTTCCACTCACATACAAAAACATAGGAACATTGACATGAGGACATGTATTGCGCACACACACGCACGCGCGCACACACACACACTCCTAGCCCTGTTTTATTACCTCCTGCCTGCCGCTGGAATTGCTTTCCTCCCTCGAGTGAGCCAGGCAAAGCCGGCTTTATTGTGTTAACCTATTTGTGTGTCAAGAGCGATTGCGGCGTTCTTTATCTCTGTTTGTATTCGGACGGGGAGACAGCAGAGAGGGCGAGCGAGTGGGGAAGGCGGAGAGTGAGCAACCTGGATGTGCTTGCATGGAGTGAACGGGGTGGGTGGGTGGTGGGCGTTTGGGGGGGGGGGGGGGGTGCACACAGGAGCTAGACGAGCCACCGGAGGTAGACGGATGGCCGGTCACCTCGCTCCACTCTGGAGGATAATGACTGGTTGCTTAGCAATAAACCACCTCTTATCCACTTCCTGACTTGCAACCACAGTAATCACTTTTTTTCTGAAATAGTATGTTGATATTTTATAATAATAAGGCAACTGACTTAAAAACCGCCTAATAGCACTTTACATGTACGGTATTTATGACTGGTCTGCTATGGTCGGTTCACTTTCGTCTCCAGTTTACATTAGCTGTGCATAAATACATGTTTGTCCAGTGTTTTAAGTGGGCCGGAACGCACTGGTATGGAGCTCCGGCGCTTCTAAAAATCTCACTTGAG